>NW_026777578.1:1874004-2186338 GCF_028023285.1 Balaenoptera ricei
CATCAAAATGATCCATGACTGCTGTCATCACAATGTTCCCTGCCGTTCTCATCTCAATGATCCCTGGCCCCTGTAATCACAATGCCCCATACCCTTGTCATCGCAATGCTCCAGATCACTTCTCATCATAATGCTCCATGCCCATGTCATCACAATGCTCCATGGCCCCTGTCATCACAGTGCTCCGTGATACCTTTCATCGTAATGATAGATGACCACTGTCACCACAATGCTCCATGACACCTGTCATCAGATTTGGCCATGGCCCTTATCATCACAATGCTCCAGGACACTTGTCTTCACAATGTTCCATGGTGCATTTCATCACAATGCTCCATGACCACTTTCATCAAATTGCTCCATGATGCCTGTCATCACAATGCTCCATGGCCTTTGTCATCAAAATTCTACATGGCCCCAGTAATAACAGTGTTTCAGGATATCTTTTATCATAATGCTCCATGACCACTCTCATCACCATGCCAGATAAGACCTTTCATGACAATGTTCCATGGCCCTTGTCATCACAATATTCTATGACTTCTGTCATCACAATGCTCCATGCCCCTGTCGTCACAATGCCCCATCACCCCTGCTATTACAATGTTCCATGAACCCTTTCATCACAATGCTCCGAAACCCTTCTCATCACAATATTCCATGATCCGTGTAATCACGATGATCCATGAACCATTTCTGTACAATGCTCCAGTACCCCTTTCATTAAAATGCTCCATGGCACTTGTAATCAGAATGCTGCAGGAACCCTTCCATCACAATAATCCATGACCCGTTTCCTCACAATTCTCCAGGACCGCTTTCATCACAATGCTCCATTCCCTTGTCATCTCAATGCTTCATGGCCCCTGTCATCACAATGATCCATGCCCTTGTCATCAAAATGCTCCAGAACCCTTGTCATCACTTTGCTCCATGCCCATGTCATCACAATGCTGCATGACCCCTGTCATCACAATGCTACATGACCACTGTCATCACAATGTTCCATGCCCGTATCATCACAATGCTCCATTACCCATGTCATCGTAGTGATCCATGACCCCTTTCATCACAATGCTCCATGACACCTGTCATCACAATGCTCCGTGCTCTTTGTCACCACAATGCTCCATGACCACTGTCATCACCATGCCCCATGACCCCAGTCATCACAATGCTCCATAGCACTTGTCATCACAATGCTCCATTATCCCTGTCATCACAATGTTCCATGACTCTTGTCATCAAAATGCCTCATGATCCTTTTACTCACAATGCTCCATGACTCCTTTCATCACATGCTCCATGATACTTGTCATTACACTGTCCCATGACCTTTTTCATAACAATGCTCCATGATACCAGTCATCACAATAATCCATGACCATTTTCGTCACAATGCTCCATGCCCCTTTCAACACAATGCTCCATGACAACTGTCACCACAATGCTCCATGGCCTTTGTCATCACAATTATACATGGCCCCTGTAATCACAGTGCTCCATGACCCCTTTCATCACAATGCTCCATGATCACTGTCATCACAATGCCACATGAGCCCTGTCATCACATTGCTCCATGGCCCCTGTCATTACAATGCTCCATGACCACTGTCATCACAATGTTCCATGATCGCTGTAATCACAATGACCCATGACACCTTTCCTCAGAAGGCTCCATTACGCCTGTCATCAGAATGCTCCAATGCCCATCTCATCACAATGCTCCATGATCCGTGACAGCACAACGTTACAGGACAATTGCCATCACAATGCTCCATGACAACTGTCATCACAATGTTGCCTGCCCATGTCATCAAAATGCTCCATGTCCCCTGTAATCACAATGTTCCATTACACCTGTCATCACAATGTTCCCTGCCCATGTCATCACAATGCTCCATTACCCATGTCATCGTAGTGAACCATGACCCCTTTCATCACAATTCTCCATGACACCTGTCATCACAATGCTCCGTGCTCTTTGTCACCACAATGCTCCATGACCACTGTCATCACCATGCCCCATGACCCCAGTCATCACAATGCTCCATACCACTTGTCATCACAATGCTCCATTATCCCTGTCATCACAATGTTCCATGACTCTTGTCATCAAAATGCCTCATGATCCTTTTACTCACAATGCTCCATGACTCCTTTCATCACATGCTCCATGATACTTGTCATTACACTGTCCCATGACCTTTTTCATAACAATGCTCCATGATACCAGTCATCACAATAATCCATGACCTTTGTCGTCACAATGCTCCATGCCCCTTTCAACACAATGCTCCATGACAACTGTCACCACAATGCTCCATGGCCTTTGTCATCACAATTATACATGGCCCCTGTAATCACAGTGCTCCATGACCCCTTTCATCACAATGCTCCATGATCACTGTCATCACAATGCCACATGAGCCCTGTCATCACATTGCTCCATGGCCCCTGTCATTACAATGCTCCATGACCACTGTCATCACAATGTTCCATGATCGCTGTAATCACAATGACCCATGACAACTTTCCTCAGAAGGCTCCAGTACACTTGTCATCACGTAGCTCCAATGCCCGTCTCATCACAAAGTTCCATGATCCCTGTCAGCACAACGTTACAGGACAATTGTCATCACAATGCTACATGACATCTGTCATCACAATGTTCCCTGCCCATGTCATCACAATGCTCCATTACCAATGAAATCAAAATGTTCGCCTGCCCTTGTCATCAAAATGCTCCATGGCCCCTTTAATCACAATGCTCCATGAACACTGTCATCACAATGTTCCATGACAGTTGTCATCACAATGCTCCATGACCCCTGTAATCACAATGCTCCATGCCCTTGTCATCACAATGCTCCAGAACTCTTGTCATCATAATGATGAATGCCCGTGTCATCACAAAGCTCCATGATACTTGTCATCACAATGTTCCATGGCCTTGTCATCACTATACTCCATGGCCCCCGTCATCACAGTGCTCCATGATACCATTCATCACAATTCTAGATGACCACTGTCATCACAATGCCCCAAGACACATGTCATCACAATTCGCCATGGCCCTTGTCGTCACAATGCTCCATGACCCGTGGCATCACAATGGTCCAGGACACTTGTCATCACAATGATCCATGACCACTTACATCACAATGCTCCTTGACTCCCGTCATCACAATGCTCCATAGCCTATGCATTCGCAATGCTACATGGTCCCTGTAATCACATTGCTCCGTGATCCATTTCATCCCAATGCTCTATGACCACTGTCATCACCATGCCCCATTATACCTGTCATCACAAAGTTCCATGGCCCCTGTCAGCACAATGTTCCATGACCGATGTCATCACTATCCTCCATGGTCCCTGTAATCACAATGCTCCATCCCCTTGTCAACGCAATGCTCCAGAACTCTTGTCATCATAATGCTCCATGCCCGCCTCATCACAATGCTCCATGACACTTGTCCTCACAATGCTCCATGGCCTTTGTCATCGCAATGCTCCATGGCCCCTGTTATCACAGTGCTCCATGTTACCTTTCATCACAATTCTAGATGACCATTGTCATCACAATGCCCCATGACACCTGTCATCACTATTCGCCATGGCACTTGTCATCACAATGCTCCATGATCCCTGTCATCATAATGTTCGATGACACTTGTCGTCACGGTGCTCCATGACCGCTGTCATCACAATATTCACTGCCCATGTAATCACAATGCTCCTGGTCCCCTGTAATCACAATGCTCCATAGCCTTAACATCACAATGCTCCAGAACTCTTGTCATCATTATGCCCCATGCCCATGTCATCACAATGCTCCTTGACCCCTGTCATCACAATGCTCCATGGCCTATGTATTCACAATGCTCCATGGCCCCTGTAGTCACATTGCTCCATGATCCTTTTCATCACAATGCTCTATGACCACTGTCATCACAATGCCACATGACACCTGTCATTACAATGCTCTATGGCCCCTGTCAGCACAATGTTCCATGGCAGATATCATCACAATGATCCATGACCGCTGTCATCACAATGTTCCCTGCCCTTGTCATCTCAATGATCCCTGGCCCCTGTAATCACAATGCCCCATACCCTTGTCATCGCAATGCTCCAGATCACTTCTCATCATAATGCTCCATGCCCATGTCATCACAATGCTCCATGGCCCCTGTCATCACAGTGCTCCGTGATACCTTTCATCGTAATGATAGATGACCACTGTCATCACAATGCTCCATGACACCTGTCATCAGATTTGGCCATGGCCCTTATCATCACAATGCTCCAGGACACTTGTCTTCACAATGTTCCATGGCGCATTTCATCACAATGCTCCATGACCAGTTTCATCAAATTGCTCCATGATGCCTGTCATCACAATGCTCCATGGCCTTTGTCATCAAAATTCTACATGGCCCCTGTAATAACAGTGCTTCAGGACAACATTTATCACAATGCTCCATGACCACTCTCATCACCATGCCAGATAAGACCTTTCATGACAATGCTCCATGGCCCTTGTCATCACAATATTCTATGACTTCTGTCATCACAATGCTCCATGCCCCTGTCATCACAATGCCCCATCACCCCTGCTATTACAATGCTCCATGACCCCTGTCCTCACAATGCCCCGAAACCCTTGTCATCACAATATTCCATGATCCGTGTAATCACGATGATCCATGAACCATTTCTGTACAATGCTCCAGTACCCCGTTCATTAAAATGCTCCATGGCACGTGTCATCAGAATGCTCCAGGAACCCTTCCATCACAATAATCCATGACCCGTTTCCTCACAATTCTCCAGGACCGCTTTCATCACAATGCTCCATTTCCTTGTCATCTCAATTCATCATGGCCCCTGTCATCACAATGATCCATGCCCTTGTCATCAAAATGCTCCAGAACTCTTGTCACTACTATGCTCCATGCCCATGTCATCACAATGCTGCATGACCCCTGTCATCACAATGATACATGACCACTGTCATCACAATGCCACATGAGCCCTGTCATCACATTGCTCCATGGCCCCTGTCATTACAATGCTCCATGACCACTGTCATCACAATGTTCCATGATCGCTGTAATCACAATGACCCATGACACCTTTCCTCAGAAGGCTCCATTACGCCTGTCATCAGAATGCTCCAATGCCCATCTCATCACAATGCTCCATGATCCGTGACAGCACAACGTTACAGGACAATTGCCATCACAATGCTCCATGACAACTGTCATCACAATGTTGCCTGCCCATGTCATCAAAATGCTCCATGTCCCCTGTAATCACAATGTTCCATTACACCTGTCATCACAATGTTCCTGCCCCTGTCATCACAATGCTCCATTACCCATGTCATCGTAGTGATCCATGACCCCTTTCATCACAATGCTCCATGACACCTGTCATCACAATGCTCCGTGCTCTTTGTCACCACAATGCTCCATGACCACTGTCATCACCATGCCCCATGACCCCAGTCATCACAATGCTCCATAGCACTTGTCATCACAATGCTCCATTATCCCTGTCATCACAATGTTCCATGACTCTTGTCATCAAAATGCCTCATGATCCTTTTACTCACAATGCTCCATGACTCCTTTCATCACATGCTCCATGATACTTGTCATTACACTGTCCCATGACCTTTTTCATAACAATGCTCCATGATACCAGTCATCACAATAATCCATGACCATTGTCGTCACAATGCTCCATGCCCCTTTCAACACAATGCTCCATGACAACTGTCACCACAATGCTCCATGGCCTTTGTCATCACAATTATACATGGCCCCTGTAATCACAGTGCTCCATGACCCCTTTCATCACAATGCTCCATGATCACTGTCATCACAATGCCACATGAGCCCTGTCATCACATTGCTCCATGGCCCCTGTCATTACAATGCTCCATGACCACTGTCATCACAATGTTCCATGATGGCTGTAATCACAATGACCCATGACACATTTCCTCAGAAGGCTCCAGTACGCCTGTCATCACAATGCTCCAATGCCCGTCTCATCACAAAGTTCCATGATCCATGTCAGCACAACGTTACAGGACAATTGTCATCACAATGCTCCATGACAACTGTCATCACAATGTTGCCTGCCCATGTCATCAAAATGCTCCATGTCCCCTGTAATCACAATGTTCCATTACACCTGTCATCACAATGTTCCCTGCCCATGTCATCACAATGCTCCATTACCAATGAAATCAAAATGTTCGCCGGCCCTTGTCATCAAAATGCTCCATGGCCCCTTTAATCACAATGCTCCATGAACACTGTCATCACAATGTTCCATGACAGTTGTCATCACAATGCTCCATGACCCCTGTAATCACAATGCTCCATGCCCTTGTCATCACAATGCTCCAGAACTCTTGTCATCATAATGATGAATGCCCGTGTCATCACAAAGCTCCATGATACTTGTCATCACAATGTTCCATGGCCTTGTCATCACTATACTCCATGGCCCCCGTCATCACAGTGCTCCATGATACCATTCATCACAATTCTAGATGACCACTGTCATCACAATGCCCCAAGACACATGTCATCACAATTCGCCATGGCCCTTGTCATCACAATGCTCCATGACCCGTGGCATCACAATGGTCCAGGACACTTGTCATCACAATGATCCATGACCACTTACATCACAATGCTCCTTGACTCCCGTCATCACAATGCTCCATGGCCTATGTATTCACAATGCTCCATGGCCCCTGTAGTCACATTGCTCCATGATCCTTTTCATCACAATGCTCTATGACCACTGTCATCACCATGCCCCATTATACCTGTCATCACAATGCTCCATGGACCCTGTCAGCACAATGTTCCATGACAGATGTCCTCACTATCCTCCATGGTCCCTGTAATCACAATGCTCCAGGCCCTTTTCTTCACAATGCTCCAGATCTCTTCTCATCATAATGCCCCATGCCCGTATCATCACAATGCTCCCTGGCCTATGTATTCACAATGCTCCATGGCCCCTGTAATCACATTGCTCCATAATCCTTTTCATCACAATGCTCTATGAGCACTGTCATCACAATGCCACATGACACCTGTCATTACAATGCTCTATGGCCCCTGTCAGCACAAGGTTCCATGGCAGATATCATCACAATGATCCATGACTGCTGTCATCACAATGTTCTCTGCCGTTCTCATCTCAATGATCCTTGGCCCCTGTAATCACAATGCCCCATACCCTTGTCATCGCAATGCTCCAGATCACTTCTCATCATAATGCTCCATGTCCATGTCATCACAATGCTCCATGGCCCCTTTAATCACAATGCTCCATGAACACTGTCATCACAATGTTCCATGACAGTTGTCATCACAATGGTCCATGACCCCTGTAATCACAATGCTCCATGCCCTTGTCATCACAATGCTCCAGAACTCTTGTCATCATAATGATGAATGCCCGTGTCATCACAAAGCTCCATGATACTTGTCATCACAATGTTCCATGGCCTTGTCATCACTATACTCCATGGCCCCCGTCATCACAGTGCTCCATGATACCTTTCATCACAATTCTAGATGACCACTGTCATCACAATGCCCCAAGACACATGTCATCACAATTCGCCATGGCCCTTGTCATCACAATGCTCCATGACCCGTGGCATCACAATGGTCCAGGACACTTGTCATCACAATGATCCATGACCACTTACATCACAATGCTCCTTGACTCCCGTCATCACAATGCTCCATAGCCTATGCATTCGCAATGCTACATGGTCCCTGTAATCACATTGCTCCATGATCCATTTCATCCCAATGCTCTATGACCACTGTCATCACCATGCCCCATTATACCTGTCATCACAAAGTTCCAAGGCCCCTGTCAGCACAATGTTCCATGACCGATGTCATCACTATCCTCCATGGTCCCTGTAATCACAATGCTCCATCCCCTTGTCAACGCAATGCTCCAGAACTCTTGTCATCATAATGCTCCATGCCCGCCTCATCACAATGCTCCATGACACTTGTCCTCACAATGCTCCATGGCCCCTGTTATCACAGTGCTCCATGTTACCTTTCATCACAATTCTAGATGACCATTGTCATCAAAATGCCCCATGACACCTGTCATCACTATTCGCCATGGCACTTGTCATCACAATGCTCCATGATCCCTGTCATCATAATGTTCGATGACACTTGTCGTCACGGTGCTCCATGACCGCTGTCATCACAATATTCACTGCCCATGTAATCACAATGCTCCTGGTCCCCTGTAATCACAATGCTCCATAGCCTTAACATCACAATGCTCCAGAACTCTTGTCATCATTATGCCCCATGCCCATGTCATCACAATGCTCCTTGACCCCTGTCATCACAATGCTCCATGGCCTATGTATTCACAATGCTCCATGGCCCCTGTAGTCACATTGCTCCATGATCCTTTTCATCACAATGCTCTATGACCACTGTCATCACACTGCCACATGAAACCTGTCATTACAATGCTCTATGGCCCCTGTCAGCACAATGTTCCATGGCAGATATCATCACAATGATCCATGACCGCTGTCATCACAATGTTCCCTGCCCTTGTCATCTCAATGATCCCTGGCCCCTGTAATCACAATGCCCCATACCCTTGTCATCGCAATGCTCCAGATCACTTCTCATCATAATGCTCCATGCCCATGTCATCACAATGCTCCATGGCCCCTGTCATCACAGTGCTCCGTGATACGTTTCATCGTAATGATAGATGACCACTGTCATCACAATGCTCCATGACACCTGTCATCAGATTTGGCCATGGCCCTTATCATCACAATGCTCCAGGACACTTGTCTTCACAATGTTCCATGTCGCATTTCATCACAATGCTCCATGACCACTTTCATCAAATTGCTCCATGATGCCTGTCATCACAATGCTCCATGGCCTTTGTCATCAAAATTCTACATGGCCCCTGTAATAACAGTGCTTCAGGACAACTTTTATCACAATGCTCCATGACCACTCTCATCACCATGCCAGATAAGACCTTTCATGACAATGCTCCATGGCCCTTGTCATCACAATATTCTATGACTTCTGTCATCACAATGCTCCATGCCCCTGTCATCACAATGCCCCATCACCCCTGCTATTACAATGCTCCATGACCCCTGTCCTCACAATGCCCCGAAACCCTTGTCATCACAATATTCCATGATCCGTGTAATCACGATGATCCATGAACCATTTCTGTACAATGCTCCAGTACCCCGTTCATTAAAATGCTCCATGGCACTTGTCATCAGAATGCTGCAGGAACCCTTCCATCACAATAATCCATGACCCGTTTCCTCACAATTCTCCAGGACCGCTTTCATCACAATGCTCCATTTCCTTGTCATCTCAATTCTTCATGGCCCCTGTCATCACAATGATCCATGCCCTTGTCATCAAAATGCTCCAGAACTCTTGTCATCACTATGCTCCATGCCCATGTCATCACAATGCTGCATGACCCCTGTCATCACAATGATACATGACCACTGTCATCACAATGCCACATGAGCCCTGTCATCACATTGCTCCATGGCCCCTGTCATTACAATGCTCCATGACCACTGTCATCACAATGTTCCATGATCGCTGTAATCACAATGACCCATGACACCTTTCCTCAGAAGGCTCCATTACGCCTGTCATCAGAATGCTCCAATGCCCATCTCATCACAATGCTCCATGATCCGTGACAGCACAACGTTACAGGACAATTGCCATCACAATGCTCCATGACAACTCTCATCACAATGTTGCCTGCCCATGTCATCAAAATGCTCCATGTCCCCTGTAATCACAATGTTCCATTACACCTGTCATCACAATGTTCCCTGCCCATGTCATCACAATGCTCCATTACCCATGTCATCGTAGTGATCCATGACCCCTTTCATCACAATGCTCCATGACACCTGTCATCACAATGCTCCGTGCTCTTTGTCACCACAATGCTCCATGACCACTGTCATCACCATGCCCCATGACCCCAGTCATCACAATGCTCCATAGCACTTGTCATCACAATGCTCCATTATCCCTGTCATCACAATGTTCCATGACTCTTGTCATCAAAATGCCTCATGATCCTTTTACTCACAATGCTCCATGACTCCTTTCATCACATGCTCCATGATACTTGTCATTACACTGTCCCATGACCTTTTTCATAACAATGCTCCATGATACCAGTCATCACAATAATCCATGACCATTGTCGTCACAATGCTCCATGCCCCTTTCAACACAATGCTCCATGACAACTGTCACCACAATGCTCCATGGCCTTTGTCATCACAATTATACATGGCCCCTGTAATCACAGTGCTCCATGACCCCTTTCATCACAATGCTCCATGATCACTGTCATCACAATGCCACATGAGCCCTGTCATCACATTGCTCCATGGCCCCTGTCATTACAATGCTCCATGACCACTGTCATCACAATGTTCCATGATGGCTGTAATCACAATGACCCATGACACCTTTCCTCAGAAGGCTCCAGTACACCTGTCATCACAATGCTCCAATGCCCGTCTCATCACAAAGTTCCATGATCCCTGTCAGCACAACGTTACAGGACAATTGTCATCACAATGCTCCATGACAACTGTCATCACAATGTTGCCTGCCCATGTCATCAAAATGCTCCATGTCCCCTGTAATCACAATGTTCCATTACACCTGTCATCACAATGTTCCCTGCCCAGGTCATCACAATGCTCCATGAACACTGTCATCACAATGTTCCATGACAGTTGTCATCACAATGCTCCATGACCCCTGTAATCACAATGCTCCATGCCCTTGTCATCACAATGCTCCAGAACTCTTGTCATCATAATGATGAATGCCCGTGTCATCACAAAGCTCCATGATACTTGTCATCACAATGTTCCATGGCCTTGTCATCACTATACTCCATGGCCCCCGTCATCACAGTGCTCCATGATACCATTCATCACAATTCTAGATGACCACTGTCATCACAATGCCCCAAGACACATGTCATCACAATTCGCCATGGCCCTTGTCGTCACAATGCTCCATGACCCGTGGCATCACAATGGTCCAGGACACTTGTCATCACAATGATCCATGACCACTTACATCACAATGCTCCTTGACTCCCGTCATCACAATGCTCCATAGCCTATGCATTCGCAATGCTACATGGTCCCTGTAATCACATTGCTCCGTGATCCATTTCATCCCAATGCTCTATGACCACTGTCATCACCATGCCCCATTATACCTGTCATCACAAAGTTCCATGGCCCCTGTCAGCACAATGTTCCATGACCGATGTCATCACTATCCTCCATGGTCCCTGTAATCACAATGCTCCATCCCCTTGTCAACGCAATGCTCCAGAACTCTTGTCATCATAATGCTCCATGCCCGCCTCATCACAATGCTCCATGACACTTGTCCTCACAATGCTCCATGGCCTTTGTCATCGCAATGCTCCATGGCCCCTGTTATCACAGTGCTCCATGTTACCTTTCATCACAATTCTAGATGACCATTGTCATCACAATGCCCCATGACACCTGTCATCACTATTCGCCATGGCACTTGTCATCACAATGCTCCATGATCCCTGTCATCATAATGTTCGATGACACTTGTCGTCACGGTGCTCCATGACCGCTGTCATCACAATATTCACTGCCCATGTAATCACAATGCTCCTGGTCCCCTGTAATCACAATGCTCCATAGCCTTAACATCACAATGCTCCAGAACTCTTGTCATCATTATGCCCCATGCCCATGTCATCACAATGCTCCTTGACCCCTGTCATCACAATGCTCCATGGCCTATGTATTCACAATGCTCCATGGCCCCTGTAGTCACATTGCTCCATGATCCTTTTCATCACAATGCTCTATGACCACTGTCATCACAATGCCACATGACACCTGTCATTACAATGCTCTATGGCCCCTGTCAGCACAATGTTCCATGGCAGATATCATCACAATGATCCATGACCGCTGTCATCACAATGTTCCCTGCCCTTGTCATCTCAATGATCCCTGGCCCCTGTAATCACAATGCCCCATACCCTTGTCATCGCAATGCTCCAGATCACTTCTCATCATAATGCTCCATGCCCATGTCATCACAATGCTCCATGGCCCCTGTCATCACAGTGCTCCGTGATACCTTTCATCGTAATGATAGATGACCACTGTCATCACAATGCTCCATGACACCTGTCATCAGATTTGGCCATGGCCCTTATCATCACAATGCTCCAGGACACTTGTCTTCACAATGTTCCATGGCGCATTTCATCACAATGCTCCATGACCAGTTTCATCAAATTGCTCCATGATGCCTGTCATCACAATGCTCCATGGCCTTTGTCATCAAAATTCTACATGGCCCCTGTAATAACAGTGCTTCAGGACAACATTTATCACAATGCTCCATGACCACTCTCATCACCATGCCAGATAAGACCTTTCATGACAATGCTCCATGGCCCTTGTCATCACAATATTCTATGACTTCTGTCATCACAATGCTCCATGCCCCTGTCATCACAATGCCCCATCACCCCTGCTATTACAATGCTCCATGACCCCTGTCCTCACAATGCCCCGAAACCCTTGTCATCACAATATTCCATGATCCGTGTAATCACGATGATCCATGAACCATTTCTGTACAATGCTCCAGTACCCCGTTCATTAAAATGCTCCATGGCACGTGTCATCAGAATGCTCCAGGAACCCTTCCATCACAATAATCCATGACCCGTTTCCTCACAATTCTCCAGGACCGCTTTCATCACAATGCTCCATTTCCTTGTCATCTCAATTCATCATGGCCCCTGTCATCACAATGATCCATGCCCTTGTCATCAAAATGCTCCAGAACTCTTGTCACTACTATGCTCCATGCCCATGTCATCACAATGCTGCATGACCCCTGTCATCACAATGATACATGACCACTGTCATCACAATGCCACATGAGCCCTGTCATCACATTGCTCCATGGCCCCTGTCATTACAATGCTCCATGACCACTGTCATCACAATGTTCCATGATCGCTGTAATCACAATGACCCATGACACCTTTCCTCAGAAGGCTCCATTACGCCTGTCATCAGAATGCTCCAATGCCCATCTCATCACAATGCTCCATGATCCGTGACAGCACAACGTTACAGGACAATTGCCATCACAATGCTCCATGACAACTGTCATCACAATGTTGCCTGCCCATGTCATCAAAATGCTCCATGTCCCCTGTAATCACAATGTTCCATTACACCTGTCATCACAATGTTCCTGCCCCTGTCATCACAATGCTCCATTACCCATGTCATCGTAGTGATCCATGACCCCTTTCATCACAATGCTCCATGACACCTGTCATCACAATGCTCCGTGCTCTTTGTCACCACAATGCTCCATGACCACTGTCATCACCATGCCCCATGACCCCAGTCATCACAATGCTCCATAGCACTTGTCATCACAATGCTCCATTATCCCTGTCATCACAATGTTCCATGACTCTTGTCATCAAAATGCCTCATGATCCTTTTACTCACAATGCTCCATGACTCCTTTCATCACATGCTCCATGATACTTGTCATTACACTGTCCCATGACCTTTTTCATAACAATGCTCCATGATACCAGTCATCACAATAATCCATGACCATTGTCGTCACAATGCTCCATGCCCCTTTCAACACAATGCTCCATGACAACTGTCACCACAATGCTCCATGGCCTTTGTCATCACAATTATACATGGCCCCTGTAATCACAGTGCTCCATGACCCCTTTCATCACAATGCTCCATGATCACTGTCATCACAATGCCACATGAGCCCTGTCATCACATTGCTCCATGGCCCCTGTCATTACAATGCTCCATGACCACTGTCATCACAATGTTCCATGATGGCTGTAATCACAATGACCCATGACACATTTCCTCAGAAGGCTCCAGTACGCCTGTCATCACAATGCTCCAATGCCCGTCTCATCACAAAGTTCCATGATCCATGTCAGCACAACGTTACAGGACAATTGTCATCACAATGCTCCATGACAACTGTCATCACAATGTTGCCTGCCCATGTCATCAAAATGCTCCATGTCCCCTGTAATCACAATGTTCCATTACACCTGTCATCACAATGTTCCCTGCCCATGTCATCACAATGCTCCATTACCAATGAAATCAAAATGTTCGCCGGCCCTTGTCATCAAAATGCTCCATGGCCCCTTTAATCACAATGCTCCATGAACACTGTCATCACAATGTTCCATGACAGTTGTCATCACAATGCTCCATGACCCCTGTAATCACAATGCTCCATGCCCTTGTCATCACAATGCTCCAGAACTCTTGTCATCATAATGATGAATGCCCGTGTCATCACAAAGCTCCATGATACTTGTCATCACAATGTTCCATGGCCTTGTCATCACTATACTCCATGGCCCCCGTCATCACAGTGCTCCATGATACCATTCATCACAATTCTAGATGACCACTGTCATCACAATGCCCCAAGACACATGTCATCACAATTCGCCATGGCCCTTGTCATCACAATGCTCCATGACCCGTGGCATCACAATGGTCCAGGACACTTGTCATCACAATGATCCATGACCACTTACATCACAATGCTCCTTGACTCCCGTCATCACAATGCTCCATGGCCTATGTATTCACAATGCTCCATGGCCCCTGTAGTCACATTGCTCCATGATCCTTTTCATCACAATGCTCTATGACCACTGTCATCACCATGCCCCATTATACCTGTCATCACAATGCTCCATGGACCCTGTCAGCACAATGTTCCATGACAGATGTCCTCACTATCCTCCATGGTCCCTGTAATCACAATGCTCCAGGCCCTTTTCTTCACAATGCTCCAGATCTCTTCTCATCATAATGCCCCATGCCCGTATCATCACAATGCTCCCTGGCCTATGTATTCACAATGCTCCATGGCCCCTGTAATCACATTGCTCCATAATCCTTTTCATCACAATGCTCTATGAGCACTGTCATCACAATGCCACATGACACCTGTCATTACAATGCTCTATGGCCCCTGTCAGCACAAGGTTCCATGGCAGATATCATCACAATGATCCATGACTGCTGTCATCACAATGTTCTCTGCCGTTCTCATCTCAATGATCCTTGGCCCCTGTAATCACAATGCCCCATACCCTTGTCATCGCAATGCTCCAGATCACTTCTCATCATAATGCTCCATGTCCATGTCATCACAATGCTCCATGGCCCCTTTAATCACAATGCTCCATGAACACTGTCATCACAATGTTCCATGACAGTTGTCATCACAATGGTCCATGACCCCTGTAATCACAATGCTCCATGCCCTTGTCATCACAATGCTCCAGAACTCTTGTCATCATAATGATGAATGCCCGTGTCATCACAAAGCTCCATGATACTTGTCATCACAATGTTCCATGGCCTTGTCATCACTATACTCCATGGCCCCCGTCATCACAGTGCTCCATGATACCTTTCATCACAATTCTAGATGACCACTGTCATCACAATGCCCCAAGACACATGTCATCACAATTCGCCATGGCCCTTGTCATCACAATGCTCCATGACCCGTGGCATCACAATGGTCCAGGACACTTGTCATCACAATGATCCATGACCACTTACATCACAATGCTCCTTGACTCCCGTCATCACAATGCTCCATAGCCTATGCATTCGCAATGCTACATGGTCCCTGTAATCACATTGCTCCATGATCCATTTCATCCCAATGCTCTATGACCACTGTCATCACCATGCCCCATTATACCTGTCATCACAAAGTTCCAAGGCCCCTGTCAGCACAATGTTCCATGACCGATGTCATCACTATCCTCCATGGTCCCTGTAATCACAATGCTCCATCCCCTTGTCAACGCAATGCTCCAGAACTCTTGTCATCATAATGCTCCATGCCCGCCTCATCACAATGCTCCATGACACTTGTCCTCACAATGCTCCATGGCCCCTGTTATCACAGTGCTCCATGTTACCTTTCATCACAATTCTAGATGACCATTGTCATCAAAATGCCCCATGACACCTGTCATCACTATTCGCCATGGCACTTGTCATCACAATGCTCCATGATCCCTGTCATCATAATGTTCGATGACACTTGTCGTCACGGTGCTCCATGACCGCTGTCATCACAATATTCACTGCCCATGTAATCACAATGCTCCTGGTCCCCTGTAATCACAATGCTCCATAGCCTTAACATCACAATGCTCCAGAACTCTTGTCATCATTATGCCCCATGCCCATGTCATCACAATGCTCCTTGACCCCTGTCATCACAATGCTCCATGGCCTATGTATTCACAATGCTCCATGGCCCCTGTAGTCACATTGCTCCATGATCCTTTTCATCACAATGCTCTATGACCACTGTCATCACACTGCCACATGAAACCTGTCATTACAATGCTCTATGGCCCCTGTCAGCACAATGTTCCATGGCAGATATCATCACAATGATCCATGACCGCTGTCATCACAATGTTCCCTGCCCTTGTCATCTCAATGATCCCTGGCCCCTGTAATCACAATGCCCCATACCCTTGTCATCGCAATGCTCCAGATCACTTCTCATCATAATGCTCCATGCCCATGTCATCACAATGCTCCATGGCCCCTGTCATCACAGTGCTCCGTGATACGTTTCATCGTAATGATAGATGACCACTGTCATCACAATGCTCCATGACACCTGTCATCAGATTTGGCCATGGCCCTTATCATCACAATGCTCCAGGACACTTGTCTTCACAATGTTCCATGTCGCATTTCATCACAATGCTCCATGACCACTTTCATCAAATTGCTCCATGATGCCTGTCATCACAATGCTCCATGGCCTTTGTCATCAAAATTCTACATGGCCCCTGTAATAACAGTGCTTCAGGACAACTTTTATCACAATGCTCCATGACCACTCTCATCACCATGCCAGATAAGACCTTTCATGACAATGCTCCATGGCCCTTGTCATCACAATATTCTATGACTTCTGTCATCACAATGCTCCATGCCCCTGTCATCACAATGCCCCATCACCCCTGCTATTACAATGCTCCATGACCCCTGTCCTCACAATGCCCCGAAACCCTTGTCATCACAATATTCCATGATCCGTGTAATCACGATGATCCATGAACCATTTCTGTACAATGCTCCAGTACCCCGTTCATTAAAATGCTCCATGGCACTTGTCATCAGAATGCTGCAGGAACCCTTCCATCACAATAATCCATGACCCGTTTCCTCACAATTCTCCAGGACCGCTTTCATCACAATGCTCCATTTCCTTGTCATCTCAATTCTTCATGGCCCCTGTCATCACAATGATCCATGCCCTTGTCATCAAAATGCTCCAGAACTCTTGTCATCACTATGCTCCATGCCCATGTCATCACAATGCTGCATGACCCCTGTCATCACAATGATACATGACCACTGTCATCACAATGCCACATGAGCCCTGTCATCACATTGCTCCATGGCCCCTGTCATTACAATGCTCCATGACCACTGTCATCACAATGTTCCATGATCGCTGTAATCACAATGACCCATGACACCTTTCCTCAGAAGGCTCCATTACGCCTGTCATCAGAATGCTCCAATGCCCATCTCATCACAATGCTCCATGATCCGTGACAGCACAACGTTACAGGACAATTGCCATCACAATGCTCCATGACAACTCTCATCACAATGTTGCCTGCCCATGTCATCAAAATGCTCCATGTCCCCTGTAATCACAATGTTCCATTACACCTGTCATCACAATGTTCCCTGCCCATGTCATCACAATGCTCCATTACCCATGTCATCGTAGTGATCCATGACCCCTTTCATCACAATGCTCCATGACACCTGTCATCACAATGCTCCGTGCTCTTTGTCACCACAATGCTCCATGACCACTGTCATCACCATGCCCCATGACCCCAGTCATCACAATGCTCCATAGCACTTGTCATCACAATGCTCCATTATCCCTGTCATCACAATGTTCCATGACTCTTGTCATCAAAATGCCTCATGATCCTTTTACTCACAATGCTCCATGACTCCTTTCATCACATGCTCCATGATACTTGTCATTACACTGTCCCATGACCTTTTTCATAACAATGCTCCATGATACCAGTCATCACAATAATCCATGACCATTGTCGTCACAATGCTCCATGCCCCTTTCAACACAATGCTCCATGACAACTGTCACCACAATGCTCCATGGCCTTTGTCATCACAATTATACATGGCCCCTGTAATCACAGTGCTCCATGACCCCTTTCATCACAATGCTCCATGATCACTGTCATCACAATGCCACATGAGCCCTGTCATCACATTGCTCCATGGCCCCTGTCATTACAATGCTCCATGACCACTGTCATCACAATGTTCCATGATGGCTGTAATCACAATGACCCATGACACCTTTCCTCAGAAGGCTCCAGTACACCTGTCATCACAATGCTCCAATGCCCGTCTCATCACAAAGTTCCATGATCCCTGTCAGCACAACGTTACAGGACAATTGTCATCACAATGCTCCATGACAACTGTCATCACAATGTTGCCTGCCCATGTCATCAAAATGCTCCATGTCCCCTGTAATCACAATGTTCCATTACACCTGTCATCACAATGTTCCCTGCCCAGGTCATCACAATGCTCCATGAACACTGTCATCACAATGTTCCATGACAGTTGTCATCACAATGCTCCATGACCCCTGTAATCACAATGCTCCATGCCCTTGTCATCACAATGCTCCAGAACTCTTGTCATCATAATGATGAATGCCCGTGTCATCACAAAGCTCCATGATACTTGTCATCACAATGTTCCATGGCCTTGTCATCACTATACTCCATGGCCCCCGTCATCACAGTGCTCCATGATACCATTCATCACAATTCTAGATGACCACTGTCATCACAATGCCCCAAGACACATGTCATCACAATTCGCCATGGCCCTTGTCGTCACAATGCTCCATGACCCGTGGCATCACAATGGTCCAGGACACTTGTCATCACAATGATCCATGACCACTTACATCACAATGCTCCTTGACTCCCGTCATCACAATGCTCCATAGCCTATGCATTCGCAATGCTACATGGTCCCTGTAATCACATTGCTCCGTGATCCATTTCATCCCAATGCTCTATGACCACTGTCATCACCATGCCCCATTATACCTGTCATCACAAAGTTCCATGGCCCCTGTCAGCACAATGTTCCATGACCGATGTCATCACTATCCTCCATGGTCCCTGTAATCACAATGCTCCATCCCCTTGTCAACGCAATGCTCCAGAACTCTTGTCATCATAATGCTCCATGCCCGCCTCATCACAATGCTCCATGACACTTGTCCTCACAATGCTCCATGGCCTTTGTCATCGCAATGCTCCATGGCCCCTGTTATCACAGTGCTCCATGTTACCTTTCATCACAATTCTAGATGACCATTGTCATCACAATGCCCCATGACACCTGTCATCACTATTCGCCATGGCACTTGTCATCACAATGCTCCATGATCCCTGTCATCATAATGTTCGATGACACTTGTCGTCACGGTGCTCCATGACCGCTGTCATCACAATATTCACTGCCCATGTAATCACAATGCTCCTGGTCCCCTGTAATCACAATGCTCCATAGCCTTAACATCACAATGCTCCAGAACTCTTGTCATCATTATGCCCCATGCCCATGTCATCACAATGCTCCTTGACCCCTGTCATCACAATGCTCCATGGCCTATGTATTCACAATGCTCCATGGCCCCTGTAGTCACATTGCTCCATGATCCTTTTCATCACAATGCTCTATGACCACTGTCATCACAATGCCACATGACACCTGTCAGTACAATGCTCTATGGCCCCTGTCAGCACAATGTTCCATGGCAGATATCATCACAATGATCCATGACCGCTGTCATCACAATGTTCCCTGCCCTTGTCATCTCAATCATCCCTGGCCCCTGTAATCACAATGCCCCATACCCTTGTCATCGCAATGCTCCAGATCACTTCTCATCATAATGCTCCATGCCCATGTCATCACAATGCTCCATGGCCCCTGTCATCACAGTGCTCCGTGATACCTTTCATCGTAATGATAGATGACCACTGTCATCACAATGCTCCATGACACCTGTCATCAGATTTGGCCATGGCCCTTATCATCACAATGCTCCAGGACACTTGTCTTCACAATGTTCCATGGCGCATTTCATCACAATGCTCCATGACCACTTTCATCAAATTGCTCCATGATGCCTGTCATCACAATGCTCCATGGCCTTTGTCATCAAAATTCTACATGGCCCCTGTAATAACAGTGCTTCAGGACAACTTTTATCACAATGCTCCATGACCACTCTCATCACCATGCCAGATAAGACCTTTCATGACAATGCTCCATGGCCCTTGTCATCACAATATTCTATGAATTCTGTCATCACAATGCTCCATGCCCCTGTCATCACAATGCCCCATCACCCCTGCTATTACAATGCTCCATGACCCCTGTCTTCACAATGCCCCGAAACCCTTGTCATCACAATATTCCATGATCCGTGTAATCACGATGATCCATGAACCATTTCTGTACAATGCTCCAGTAGCCCGGTCATTAAAATGCTCCATGGCACGTGTCATAAGAATGCTCCAGGAACCCTTCCATCACAATAATCCATGACCCGTTTCCTCACAATTCTCCAGGACCGCTTTCATCACAATGCTCCATTTCCTTGTCATCTCAATTCTTCATGGCCCCTGTCATCACAATGATCCATGCCCTTGTCATCAAAATGCTCCAGAACTCTTGTCATCACTATGCTCCATGCCCATGTCATCACAATGCTGCATGACCCCGGTCATCACAATGATACATGACCACTGTCATCACAATGCCACATGAGCCCTGTCATCACATTGCTCCATGGCCCCTGTCATTACAATGCTCCATGACCACTGTCATCACAATGTTCCATGATCGCTGTAATCACAATGACCCATGACACCTTTCCTCAGAAGGCTCCATTACGCCTGTCATCAGAATGTTCCAATGCCCATCTCATCACAATGCTCCATGATCCGTGACAGCACAACGTTACAGGACAATTGTCATCACAATGCTCCATGACAACTGTCATCACAATGTTGCCTGCCCATGTCATCAAAATGCTCCATGTCCCCTGTAATCACAATGTTCCATTACATCTGTCATCACAATGTTCCCTGCCCATGTCATCACAATGCTCCATTACCCATGTCATCGTAGTGATCCATGACCCCTTTCATCACAATGCTCCATGACACCTGTCATCACAATGCTCCGTGCTCTTTGTCACCACAATGCTCCATGACCACTGTCATCACCATGCCCCATGACCCCAGTCATCACAATGCTCCATAGCACTTGTCATCACAATGCTCCATTATCCCTGTCATCACAATGTTCCATGACTCTTGTCATCAAAATGCCTCATGATCCTTTTACTCACAATGCTCCATGACTCCTTTCATCACATGCTCCATGATACTTGTCATTACACTGTCCCATGACCTTTTTCATAACAATGCTCCATGATACCAGTCATCACAATAATCCATGACCATTTTCGTCACAATGCTCCATGCCCCTTTCAACACAATGCTCCATGACAACTGTCACCACAATGCTCCATGGCCTTTGTCATCACAATTATACATGGCCCCTGTAATCACAGTGCTCCATGACCCCTTTCATCACAATGCTCCATGATCACTGTCATCACAATGCCACATGAGCCCTTTCATCACATTGCTCCATGGCCCCTGTCATTACAATGCTCCATGACCACTGTCATCACAATGTTCCATGATGGCTGTAATCACAATGACCCATGACACCTTTCCTCAGAAGGCTCCAGTACACCTGTCATCACAATGCTCCAATGCCCGTCTCATCACAAAGTTCCATGATCCCTGTCAGCACAACGTTACAGGACAATTGTCATCACAATGCTCCATGACAACTGTCATCACAATGTTGCCTGCCCATGTCATCAAAATGCTCCATGTCCCCTGTAATCACAATGTTCCATTACACCTGTCATCACAATCTTCCCTGCCCATGTCATCACAATGCTCCATTACCAATGAAATCAAAATGTTCGCCTGCCCTTGTCATCAAAATGCTCCATGGCCCCTTTAATCACAATGCTCCATGAACACTGTCATCACAATGTTCCATGACAGTTGTCATCACAATGCTCCATGACCCCTGTAATCACAATGCTCCATGCCCTTGTCATCACAATGCTCCAGAACTCTTGTCATCATAATGATGAATGCCCGTGTCATCACAAAGCTCCATGATACTTGTCATCACAATGTTCCATGGCCTTGTCATCACTATACTCCATGGCCCCCGTCATCACAGTGCTCCATGATACCTTTCATCACAATTCTAGATGACCACTGTCATCACAATGCCCCAAGACACATGTCATCACAATTCGCCATGGCCCTTGTCATCACAATGCTCCATGACCCGTGGCATCACAATGGTCCAGGACACTTGTCATCACAATGATCCATGACCACTTACATCACAATGCTCCTTGACTCCCGTCATCACAATGCTCCATAGCCTATGCATTCGCAATGCTACATGGTCCCTGTAATCACATTGCTCCATGATCCATTTCATCCCAATGCTCTATGACCACTGTCATCACCATGCCCCATTATACCTGCCATCACAAAGTTCCATGGCCCCTGTCAGCACAATGTTCCATGACCGATGTCATCACTATCCTCCATGGTCCCTGTAATCACAATGCTCCATCCGCTTGTCAACGCAATGCTCCAGAACTCTTGTCATCATAATGCTCCATGCCCGCCTCATCACAATGCTCCATGACACTTGTCCTCACAATGCTCCATGGCCTTTGTCATCGCAATGCTCCATGGCCCCTGTTATCACAGTGCTCCATGTTACCTTTCATCACAATTCTAGATGACCATTGTCATCACAATGCCCCATGACACCTGTCATCACTATTCGCCATGGCACTTGTCATCACAATGCTCCATGATCCCTGTCATCATAATGTTCGATGACACTTGTCGTCACGGTGCTCCATGACCCCTGTCATCACAATATTCACTGCCCATGTAATCACAATGCTCCTGGTCCCCTGTTATCACAATGCTCCATAGACTTAACATCACAATGCTCCAGAACTCTTGTCATCATTATGCCCCATGCCCATGTCATCACAATGCTCCTTGACCCCTGTCATCACAATGCTCCATGGCCTATGTATTCACAATGCTCCATGGCCCCTGTAGTCACATTGCTCCATGATCCTTTTCATCACAATGCTCTATGACCACTGTCATCACAATGCCACATGACACCTGTCATTACAATGCTCTATGGCCCCTGTCAGCACAATGTTCCATGGCAGATATCATCACAATGATCCATGACCGCTGTCATCACAATGTTCCCTGCCCTTGTCATCTCAATGATCCCTGGCCCCTGTAATCACAATGCCCCATACCCTTGTCATCGCAATGCTCCAGATCACTTCTCATCATAATGCTCCATGCCCATGTCATCACAATGCTCCATGGCCCCTGTCATCACAGTGCTCCGTGATACCTTTCATCGTAATGATAGATGACCACTGTCATCACAATGCTCCATGACACCTGTCATCAGATTTGGCCATGGCCCTTATCATCACAATGCTCCAGGACACTTGTCTTCACAATGTTCCATGGCGCATTTCATCACAATGCTCCATGACCACTTTCATCAAATTGCTCCATGATGCCTGTCATCACAATGCTCCATGGCCTTTGTCATCAAAATTCTACATGGCCCCTGTAATAACAGTGCTTCAGGACAACATTTATCACAATGCTCCATGACCACTCTCATCACCATGCCAGATAAGACCTTTCATGACAATGCTCCATGGCCCTTGTCATCACAATATTCTATGACTTCTGTCATCACAATGCTCCATGCCCCTGTCATCACAATGCCCCATCACCCCTGCTATTACAATGCTCCATGACCCCTGTCTTCACAATGCCCCGAAACCCTTGTCATCACAATATTCCATGATCCGTGTAATCACGATGATCCATGAACCATTTCTGTACAATGCTCCAGTAGCCCGTTCATTAAAATGCTCCATGGCACGTGTCATAAGAATGCTCCAGGAACCCTTCCATCACAATAATCCATGACCCGTTTCCTCACAATTCTCCAGGACCGCTTTCATCACAATGCTCCATTTCCTTGTCATCTCAATTCTTCGTGGCCCCTGTCATCACAATGATCCATGCCCTTGTCATCAAAATGCTCCAGAACTCTTGTCATCACTATGCTCCATGCCCATGTCATCACAATGCTGCATGACCCCTGTCATCACAATGATATATGACCACTGTCATCACAATGCCACATGAGCCCTGTCATCACATTGCTCCATGGCCCCTGTCATTACAATGCTCCATGACCACTGTCATCACAATGTTCCATGATCGCTGTAATCACAATGACCCATGACACCTTTCCTCAGAAGGCTCCATTACGCCTGTCATCAGAATGTTCCAATGCCCATCTCATCACAATGCTCCATGATCCGTGACAGCACAACGTTACAGGACAATTGTCATCACAATGCTCCATGACAACTGTCATCACAATGTTGCCTGCCCATGTCATCAAAATGCTCCATGTCCCCTGTAATCACAATGTTCCATTACATCTGTCATCACAATGTTCCCTGCCCATGTCATCACAATGCTCCATTACCCATGTCATCGTAGTGATCCATGACCCCTTTCATCACAATGCTCCATGACACCTGTCATCACAATGCTCCGTGCTCTTTGTCACCACAATGCTCCATGACCACTGTCATCACCATGCCCCATGACCCCAGTCATCACAATGCTCCATAGCACTTGTCATCACAATGCTCCATTATCCCTGTCATCACAATGTTCCATGACTCTTGTCATCAAAATGCCTCATGATCCTTTTACTCACAATGCTCCATGACTCCTTTCATCACATGCTCCATGATACTTGTCATTACACTGTCCCATGACCTTTTTCATAACAATGCTCCATGATACCAGTCATCACAATAATCCATGACCATTTTCGTCACAATGCTCCATGCCCCTTTCAACACAATGCTCCATGACAACTGTCACCACAATGCTCCATGGCCTTTGTCATCACAATTATACATGGCCCCTGTAATCACAGTGCTCCATGACCCCTTTCATCACAATGCTCCATGATCACTGTCATCACAATGCCACATGAGCCCTGTCATCACATTGCTCCATGGCCCCTGTCATTACAATGCTCCATGACCACTGTCATCACAATGTTCCATGATGGCTGTAATCACAATGACCCATGACACCTTTCCTCAGAAGGCTCCAGTACACCTGTCATCACAATGCTCCAATGCCCGTCTCATCACAAAGTTCCATGATCCCTGTCAGCACAACGTTACAGGACAATTGTCATCACAATGCTCCATGACAACTGTCATCACAATGTTGCCTGCCCATGTCATCAAAATGCTCCATGTCCCCTGTAATCACAATGTTCCATTACACCTGTCATCACAATGTTCCCTGCCCATGTCATCACAATGCTCCATTACCAATGAAATCAAAATGTTCGCCTGCCCTTGTCATCAAAATGCTCCATGGCCCCTTTAATCACAATGCTCCATGAACACTGTCATCACAATGTTCCATGACAGTTGTCATCACAATGCTCCATGACCCCTGTAATCACAATGCTCCATGCCCTTGTCATCACAATGCTCCAGAACTCTTGTCATCATAATGATGAATGCCCGTGTCATCACAAAGCTCCATGATACTTGTCATCACAATGTTCCATGGCCTTGTCATCACTATACTCCATGTCCCCCGTCATCACAGTGCTCCATGATACCTTTCATCACAATTCTAGATGACCACTGTCATCACAATGCCCCAAGACACATGTCATCACAATTCGCCATGGCCCTTGTCATCACAATGCTCCATGACCCGTGGCATCACAATGGTCCAGGACACTTGTCATCACAATGATCCATGACCACTTACATCACAATGCTCCTTGACTCCCGTCATCACAATGCTCCATAGCCTATGCATTCGCAATGCTACATGGTCCCTGTAATCACATTGCTCCATGATCCATTTCATCCCAATGCTCTATGACCACTGTCATCACCATGCCCCATTATACCTGCCATCACAAAGTTCCATGGCCCCTGTCAGCACAATGTTCCATGACCGATGTCATCATTATCCTCCATGGTCCCTGTAATCACAATGCTCCATCCGCTTGTCAACGCAATGCTCCAGAACTCTTGTCATCATAATGCTCCATGCCCACCTCATCACAATGCTCCATGACACTTGTCCTCACAATGCTCCATGGCCTTTGTCATCGCAATGCTCCATGGCCCCTGTTATCACAGTGCTCCATGTTACCTTTCATCACAATTCTAGATGACCATTGTCATCACAATGCCCCATGACACCTGTCATCACTATTCGCCATGGCACTTGTCATCACAATGCTCCATGATCCCTGTCATCATAATGTTCGATGACACTTGTCGTCACGGTGCTCCATGACCCCTGTCATCACAATATTCACTGCCCATGTAATCACAATGCTCCTGGTCCCCTGTAATCACAATGCTCCATAGCCTTAACATCACAATGCTCCAGAACTCTTGTCATCATTATGCCCCATGCCCATGTCATCACAATGTTCCATGGCCTATGTATTCACAATGCTCCATGGCCCCTGTAGTCACATTGCTCCATGATCCTTTTCATCACAATGCTCTATGACCACTGTCATCACAATGCCACATGACACCTGTCAGTACAATGCTCTATGGCCCCTGTCAGCACAATGTTCCATGGCAGATATCATCACAATGATCCATGACCGCTGTCATCACAATGTTCCCTGCCCTTGTCATCTCAATGATCCCTGGCCCCTGTAATCACAATGCCCCATACCCTTGTCATCCCAATGCTCCAGATCACTTCTCATCATAATGCTCCATGCCCATGTCATCACAATGCTCCATGGCCCCTGTCATCACAGTGCTCCGTGATACCTTTCTTCGTAATGATAGATGACCACTGTCATCACAATGCTCCATGACACCTGTCATCAGATTTGGCCATGGCCCTTATCATCACAATGCTCCAGGACACTTGTCTTCACAATGTTCCATGGCGCATTTCATCACAATGCTCCATGACCACTTTCATCAAATTGCTCCATGATGCCTGTCATCACAATGCTCCATGGCCTTTGTCATCAAAATTCTACATGGCCCCTGTAATAACAGTGCTTCAGGACAACATTTATCACAATGCTCCATGACCACTCTCATCACCATGCCAGATAAGACCTTTCATGACAATGCTCCATGGCCCTTGTCATCACAATATTCTATGACTTCTGTCATCACAATGCTCCATGCCCCTGTCATCACAATGCCCCATCACCCCTGCTATTACAATGCTCCATGACCCCTGTCCTCACAATGCCCCGAAACCCTTGTCATCACAATATTCCATGATCCGTGTAATCACGATGATCCATGAACCATTTCTGTACAATGCTCCAGTACCCCTTTCATTAAAATGCTCCATGGCACTTGTCATCAGAATGCTCCAGGAACCCTTCCATCACAATAATCCATGACCCGTTTCCTCACAATTCTCCAGGACCGCTTTCATCACAATGCTCCATTCCCTTGTCATCTCAATGCTTCATGGCCCCTGTCATCACAATGATCCATGCCCTTGTCATCAAAATGCTCCAGAACCCTTGTCATCACTATGCTCCATGCCCATGTCATCACAATGCTGCATGACCCCTGTCATCACAATGCTACATGACCCCTGTCATCACAATGTTCCATGCCCGTATCATCACAATGCTCCATTACCCATGTCATCGTAGTGATCCATGACCCCTTTCATCACAATGCTCCATGACACCTGTCATCACAATGCTCCGTGCTCTTTGTCACCACAATGCTCCATGACCACTGTCATCACCATGCCCCATGACCCCAGTCATCACAATGCTCCATAGCACTTGTCATCACAATGCTCCATTATCCCTGTCATCACAATGTTCCATGACTCTTGTCATCAAAATGCCTCATGATCCTTTTACTCACAATGCTCCATGACTCCTTTCATCACATGCTCCATGATACTTGTCATTACACTGTCCCATGACCTTTTTCATAACAATGCTCCATGATACCAGTCATCACAATAATCCATGACCATTTTCGTCACAATGCTCCATGCCCCTTTCAACACAATGCTCCATGACAACTGTCACCACAATGCTCCATGGCCTTTGTCATCACAATTATACATGGCCCCTGTAATCACAGTGCTCCATGACCCCTTTCATCACAATGCTCCATGATCACTGTCATCACAATGCCACATGAGCCCTGTCATCACATTGCTCCATGGCCCCTGTCATTACAATGCTCCATGACCACTGTCATCACAATGTTCCATGATGGCTGTAATCACAATGACCCATGACACCTTTCCTCCGAAGGCTCCAGTACACCTGTCATCACAATGCTCCAATGCCCGTCTCATCACAAAGTTCCATGATCCCTGTCAGCACAACGTTACAGGACAATTGTCATCACAATGCTCCATGACAACTGTCATCACAATGTTGCCTGCCCATGTCATCAAAATGCTCCATGTCCCCTGTAATCACAATGTTCCATTACACCTGTCATCACAATGTTCCCTGCCCAGGTCATCACAATGCTCCATGAACACTGTCATCACAATGTTCCATGACAGTTGTCATCACAATGCTCCATGACCCCTGTAATCACAATGCTCCATGCCCTTGTCATCACAATGCTCCAGAACTCTTGTCATCATAATGATGAATGCCCGTGTCATCACAAAGCTCCATGATACTTGTCATCACAATGTTCCATGGCCTTGTCATCACTATACTCCATGGCCCCCGTCATCACAGTGCTCCATGATACCTTTCATCACAATTCTAGATGACCACTGTCATCACAATGCCCCAAGACACATGTCATCACAATTCGCCATGGCCCTTGTCATCACAATGCTCCATGACCCGTGGCATCACAATGGTCCAGGACACTTGTCATCACAATGATCCATGACCACTTACATCACAATGCTCCTTGACTCCCGTCATCACAATGCTCCATAGCCTATGCATTCGCAATGCTACATGGTCCCTGTAATCACATTGCTCCATGATCCATTTCATCCCAATGCTCTATGACCACTGTCATCACCATGCCCCATTATACCTGTCATCACAAAGTTCCATGGCCCCTGTCAGCACAATGTTCCATGACCGATGTCATCACTATCCTCCATGGTCCCTGTAATCACAATGCTCCATCCCCTTGTCAACGCAATGCTCCAGAACTCTTGTCATCATAATGCTCCATGCCCGCCTCATCACAATGCTCCATGACACTTGTCCTCACAATGCTCCATGGCCCCTGTTATCACAGTGCTCCATGTTACCTTTCATCACTATTCTAGATGACCATTGTCATCAAAATGCCCCATGACACCTGTCATCACTATTCGCCATGGCACTTGTCATCACAATGCTCCATGATCCCTGTCATCATAATGTTCGATGACACTTGTCGTCACGGTGCTCCATGACCGCTGTCATCACAATATTCACTGCCCATGTAATCACAATGCTCCTGGTCCCCTGTAATCACAATGCTCCATAGCCTTAACATCACAATGCTCCAGAACTCTTGTCATCATTATGCCCCATGCCCATGTCATCACAATGCTCCTTGACCCCTGTCATCACAATGCTCCATGGCCTATGTATTCACAATGCTCCATGGCCCCTGTAGTCACATTGCTCCATGATCCTTTTCATCACAATGCTCTATGACCACTGTCATCACACTGCCACATGAAACCTGTCATTACATGCTCTATGGCCCCTGTCAGCACAATGTTCCATGGCAGATATCATCACAATGATCCATGACCGCTGTCATCACAATGTTCCCTGCCCTTGTCATCTCAATGATCCCTGGCCCCTGTAATCACAATGCCCCATACCCTTGTCATCGCAATGCTCCAGATCACTTCTCATCATAATGCTCCATGCCCATGTCATCACAATGCTCCATGGCCCCTGTCATCACAGTGCTCCGTGATACCTTTCATCGTAATGATAGATGACCACTGTCATCACAATGCTCCATGACACCTGTCATCAGATTTGGCCATGGCCCTTATCATCACAATGCTCCAGGACACTTGTCTTCACAATGTTCCATGGCGCATTTCATCACAATGCTCCATGAACACTTTCATCAAATTGCTCCATGATGCCTGTCATCACAATGCTCCATGGCCTTTGTCATCAAAATTCTACATGGCCCCTGTAATAACAGTGCTTCAGGACAACTTTTATCACAATGCTCCATGACCACTCTCATCACCATGCCAGATAAGACCTTTCATGACAATGCTCCATGGCCCTTGTCATCACAATATTCTATGACTTCTGTCATCACAATGCTCCATGCCCCTGTCATCACAATGCCCCATCACCCCTGCTATTACAATGCTCCATGACCCCTGTCCTCACAATGCCCCGAAACCCTTGTCATCACAATATTCCATGATCCGTGTAATCACGATGATCCATGAACCATTTCTGTACAATGCTCCAGTACCCCGTTCATTAAAATGCTCCATGGCACTTGTCATCAGAATGCTGCAGGAACCCTTCCATCACAATAATCCATGACCCGTTTCCTCACAATTCTCCAGGACCGCTTTCATCACAATGCTCCATTTCCTTGTCATCTCAATTCTTCATGGCCCCTGTCATCACAATGATCCATGCCCTTGTCATCAAAATGCTCCAGAACTCTTGTCATCACTATGCTCCATGCCCATGTCATCACAATGCTGCATGACCCCTGTCATCACAATGATACATGACCACTGTCATCACAATGCCACATGAGCCCTGTCATCACATTGCTCCATGGCCCCTGTCATTACAATGCTCCATGACCACTGTCATCACAATGTTCCATGATCGCTGTAATCACAATGACCCATGACACCTTTCCTCAGAAGGCTCCATTACGCCTGTCATCAGAATGCTCCAATGTCCATCTCATCACAATGCTCCATGATCCGTGACAGCACAACGTTACAGGACAATTGTCATCACAATGCTCCATGACAACTGTCATCACAATGTTGCCTGCCCATGTCATCAAAATGCTCCATGTCCCCTGTAATCACAATGTTCCATTACACCTGTCATCACAATGTTCCCTGCCCATGTCATCACAATGCTCCATTACCCATGTCATCGTAGTGATCCATGACCCCTTTCATCACAATGCTCCATGACACCTGTCATCACAATGCTCCGTGCTCTTTGTCACCACAATGCTCCATGACCACTGTCATCACCATGCCCCATGACCCCAGTCATCACAATGCTCCATAGCACTTGTCATCACAATGCTCCATTATCCCTGTCATCACAATATTCCATGACTCTTGTCATCAAAATGCCTCATGATCCTTTTACTCACAATGCTCCATGACTCCTTTCATCACATGCTCCATGATACTTGTCATTACACTGTCCCATGACCTTTTTCATAACAATGCTCCATGATACCAGTCATCACAATAATCCATGACCATTGTCGTCACAATGCTCCATGCCCCTTTCAACACAATGCTCCATGACAACTGTCACCACAATGCTCCATGGCCTTTGTCATCACAATTATACATGGCCCCTGTAATCACAGTGCTCCATGACCCCTTTCATCACAATGCTCCATGATCACTGTCATCACAATGCCACATGAGCCCTGTCATCACATTGCTCCATGGCCCCTGTCATTACAATGCTCCATGACCACTGTCATCACAATGTTCCATGATGGCTGTAATCACAATGACCCATGACACCTTTCCTCAGAATGCTCCAGTACACCTGTCATCACAATGCTCCAATGCCCGTCTCATCACAAAGTTCCATGATCCCTGTCAGCACAACGTTACAGGACAATTGTCATCACAATGCTCCATGACAACTGTCATCACAATGTTGCCTGCCCATGTCATCAAAATGCTCCATGTCCCCTGTAATCACAATGTTCCATTACACCTGTCATCACAATGTTCCCTGCCCAGGTCATCACAATGCTCCATGAACACTGTCATCACAATGTTCCATGACAGTTGTCATCACAATGCTCCATGACCCCTGTAATCACAATGCTCCATGCCCTTGTCATCACAATGCTCCAGAACTCTTGTCATCATAATGATGAATGCCCGTGTCATCACAAAGCTCCATGATACTTGTCATCACAATGTTCCATGGCCTTGTCATCACTATACTCCATGGCCCCCGTCATCACAGTGCTCCATGATACCTTTCATCACAATTCTAGATGACCACTGTCATCACAATGCCCCAAGACACATGTCATCACAATTCGCCATGGCCCTTGTCATCACAATGCTCCATGACCCGTGGCATCACAATGGTCCAGAACACTTGTCATCACAATGATCCATGACCACTTACATCACAATGCTCCTTGACTCCCGTCATCACAATGCTCCATAGCCTATGCATTCGCAATGCTACATGGTCCCTGTAATCACATTGCTCCATGATCCATTTCATCCCAATGCTCTATGACCACTGTCATCACCATGCCCCATTATACCTGTCATCACAACGTTCCATGGCCCCTGTCAGCACAATGTTCCATGACCGATGTCATCACTATCCTCCATGGTCCCTGTAATCACAATGCTCCATCCCCTTGTCAACGCAATGCTCCAGAACTCTTGTCATCATAATGCTCCATGCCCGCCTCATCACAATGCTCCATGACACTTGTCCTCACAATGCTCCATGGCCTTTGTCATCGCAATGCTCCATGGCCCCTGTTATCACAGTGCTCCATGTTACCTTTCATCACAATTCTAGATGACCATTGTCATCACAATGCCCCATGACACCTGTCATCACTATTCGCCATGGCACTTGTCATCACAATGCTCCATGATCCCTGTCATCATAATGTTCGATGACACTTGTCGTCACGGTGCTCCATGACCCCTGTCATCACAATATTCACTGCCCATGTAATCACAATGCTCCTGGTCCCCTGTAATCACAATGCTCCATAGCCTTAACATCACAATGCTCCAGAACTCTTGTCATCATTATGCCCCATGCCCATGTCATCACAATGCTCCTTGACCCCTGTCATCACAATGCTCCATGGCCTATGTATTCACAATGCTCCATGGCCCCTGTAGTCACATTGCTCCATGATCCTTTTCATCACAATGCTCTATGACCACTGTCATCACAATGCCACATGACACCTGTCATTACAATGCTCTATGGCCCCTGTCAGCACAATGTTCCATGGCAGATATCATCACAATGATCCATGACCGCTGTCATCACAATGTTCCCTACCCTTGTCATCTCAATCATCCCTGGCCCCTGTAATCACAATGCCCCATACCCTTGTCATCGCAATGCTCCAGATCACTTCTCATCATAATGCTCCATGCCCATGTCATCACAATGCTCCATGGCCCCTGTCATCACAGTGCTCCGTGATACCTTTCATCGTAATGATAGATGACCACTGTCATCACAATGCTCCATGACACCTGTCATCAGATTTGGCCATGGCCCTTATCATCACAATGCTCCAGGACACTTGTCTTCACAATGTTCCATGGCGCATTTCATCACAATGCTCCATGACCACTTTCATCAAATTGCTCCATGATGCCTGTCATCACAATGCTCCATGGCCTTTGTCATCAAAATTCTACATGGCCCCTGTAATAACAGTGCTTCAGGACAACATTTATCACAATGCTCCATGACCACTCTCATCACCATGCCAGATAAGACCTTTCATGACAATGCTCCATGGCCCTTGTCATCACAATATTCTATGACTTCTGTCATCACAATGCTCCATGCCCCTGTCATCACAATGCCCCATCACCCCTGCTATTACAATGCTCCATGACCCCTGTCTTCACAATGCCCCGAAACCCTTGTCATCACAATATTCCATGATCCGTGTAATCACGATGATCCATGAACCATTTCTGTACAATGCTCCAGTAGCCCGTTCATTAAAATGCTCCATGGCACGTGTCATAAGAATGCTCCAGGAACCCTTCCATCACAATAATCCATGACCCGTTTCCTCACAATTCTCCAGGACCGCTTTCATCACAATGCTCCATTTCCTTGTCATCTCAATTCTTCATGGCCCCTGTCATCACAATGATCCATGCCCTTGTCATCAAAATGCTCCAGAACTCTTGTCATCACTATGCTCCATGCCCATGTCATCACAATGCTGCATGACCCCGGTCATCACAATGATACATGACCACTGTCATCACAATGCCACATGAGCCCTGTCATCACATTGCTCCATGGCCCCTGTCATTACAATGCTCCATGACCACTGTCATCACAATGTTCCATGATCGCTGTAATCACAATGACCCATGACACCTTTCCTCAGAAGGCTCCATTACGCCTGTCATCAGAATGTTCCAATGCCCATCTCATCACAATGCTCCATGATCCGTGACAGCACAACGTTACAGGACAATTGTCATCACAATGCTCCATGACAACTGTCATCACAATGTTGCCTGCCCATGTCATCAAAATGCTCCATGTCCCCTGTAATCACAATGTTCCATTACATCTGTCATCACAATGTTCCCTGCCCATGTCATCACAATGCTCCATTACCCATGTCATCGTAGTGATCCATGACCCCTTTCATCACAATGCTCCATGACACCTGTCATCACAATGCTCCGTGCTCTTTGTCACCACAATGCTCCATGACCACTGTCATCACCATGCCCCATGACCCCAGTCATCACAATGCTCCATACCACTTGTCATCACAATGCTCCATTATCCCTGTCATCACAATGTTCCATGACTCTTGTCATCAAAATGCCTCATGATCCTTTTACTCACAATGCTCCATGACTCCTTTCATCACATGCTCCATGATACTTGTCATTACACTGTCCCATGACCTTTTTCATAACAATGCTCCATGATACCAGTCATCACAATAATCCATGACCATTTTTGTCACAATGCTCCATGCCCCTTTCAACACAATGCTCCATGACAACTGTCACCACAATGCTCCATGGCCTTTGTCATCACAATTATACATGGCCCCTGTAATCACAGTGCTCCATGACCCCTTTCATCACAATGCTCCATGATCACTGTCATCACAATGCCACATGAGCCCTGTCATCACATTGCTCCATGGCCCCTGTCATTACAATGCTCCATGACCACTGTCATCACAATGTTCCATGATGGCTGTAATCACAATGACCCATGACACCTTTCCTCAGAAGGCTCCAGTACACCTGTCATCACAATGCTCCAATGCCCGTCTCATCACAAAGTTCCATGATCCCTGTCAGCACAACGTTACAGGACAATTGTCATCACAATGCTCCATGACAACTGTCATCACAATGTTGCCTGCCCATGTCATCAAAATGCTCCATGTCCCCTGTAATCACAATGTTCCATTACACCTGTCATCACAATGTTCCCTGCCCATGTCATCACAATGCTCCATTACCAATGAAATCAAAATGTTCGCCTGCCCTTGTCATCAAAATGCTCCATGGCCCCTTTAATCACAATGCTCCATGAACACTGTCATCACAATGTTCCATGACAGTTGTCATCACAATGCTCCATGACCCCTGTAATCACAATGCTCCATGCCCTTGTCATCACAATGCTCCAGAACTCTTGTCATCATAATGATGAATGCCCGTGTCATCACAAAGCTCCATGATACTTGTCATCACAATGTTCCATGGCCTTGTCATCACTATACTCCATGGCCCCCGTCATCACAGTGCTCCATGATACCTTTCATCACAATTCTAGATGACCACTGTCATCACAATGCCCCAAGACACATGTCATCACAATTCGCCATGGCCCTTGTCATCACAATGCTCCATGACCCGTGGCATCACAATGGTCCAGGACACTTGTCATCACAATGATCCATGACCACTTACATCACAATGCTCCTTGACTCCCGTCATCACAATGCTCCATAGCCTATGCATTCGCAATGCTACATGGTCCCTGTAATCACATTGCTCCATGATCCATTTCATCCCAATGCTCTATGACCACTGTCATCACCATGCCCCATTATACCTGCCATCACAAAGTTCCATGGCCCCTGTCAGCACAATGTTCCATGACCGATGTCATCACTATCCTCCATGGTCCCTGTAATCACAATGCTCCATCCGCTTGTCAACGCAATGCTCCAGAACTCTTGTCATCATAATGCTCCATGCCCGCCTCATCACAATGCTCCATGACACTTGTCCTCACAATGCTCCATGGCCTTTGTCATCGCAATGCTCCATGGCCCCTGTTATCACAGTGCTCCATGTTACCTTTCATCACAATTCTAGATGACCATTGTCATCACAATGCCCCATGACACCTGTCATCACTATTCGCCATGGCACTTGTCATCACAATGCTCCATGATCCCTGTCATCATAATGTTCGATGACACTTGTCGTCATGGTGCTCCATGACCCCTGTCATCACAATATTCACTGCCCATGTAATCACAATGCTCCTGGTCCCCTGTAATCACAATGCTCCATAGCCTTAACATCACAATGCTCCAGAACTCTTGTCATCATTATGCCCCATGCCCATGTCATCACAATGCTCCTTGACCCCTGTCATCACAATGCTCCATGGCCTATGTATTCACAATGCTCCATGGCCCCTGTAGTCACATTGCTCCATGATCCTTTTCATCACAATGCTCTATGACCACTGTCATCACAATGCCACATGACACCTGTCATTACAATGCTCTATGGCCCCTGTCAGCACAATGTTCCATGGCAGATATCATCACAATGATCCATGACCGCTGTCATCACAATGTTCCCTGCCCTTGTCATCTCAATGATCCCTGGCCCCTGTAATCACAATGCCCCATACCCTTGTCATCGCAATGCTCCAGATCACTTCTCATCATAATGCTCCATGCCCATGTCATCACAATGCTCCATGGCCCCTGTCATCACAGTGCTCCGTGATACCTTTCATCGTAATGATAGATGACCACTGTCATCACAATGCTCCATGACACCTGTCATCAGATTTGGCCATGGCCCTTATCATCACAATGCTCCAGGACACTTGTCTTCACAATGTTCCATGGCGCATTTCATCACAATGCTCCATGACCACTTTCATCAAATTGCTCCATGATGCCTGTCATCACAATGCTCCATGGCCTTTGTCATCAAAATTCTACATGGCCCCTGTAATAACAGTGCTTCAGGACAACATTTATCACAATGCTCCATGACCACTCTCATCACCATGCCAGATAAGACCTTTCATGACAATGCTCCATGGCCCTTGTCATCACAATATTCTATGACTTCTGTCATCACAATGCTCCATGCCCCTGTCATCACAATGCCCCATCACCCCTGCTATTACAATGCTCCATGACCCCTGTCTTCACAATGCCCCGAAACCCTTGTCATCACAATATTCCATGATCCGTGTAATCACGATGATCCATGAACCATTTCTGTACAATGCTCCAGTAGCCCGTTCATTAAAATGCTCCATGGCACGTGTCATAAGAATGCTCCAGGAACCCTTCCATCACAATAATCCATGACCCGTTTCCTCACAATTCTCCAGGACCGCTTTCATCACAATGCTCCATTTCCTTGTCATCTCAATTCTTCATGGCCCCTGTCATCACAATGATCCATGCCCTTGTCATCAAAATGCTCCAGAACTCTTGTCATCACTATGCTCCATGCCCATGTCATCACAATGCTGCATGACCCCTGTCATCACAATGATATATGACCACTGTCATCACAATGCCACATGAGCCCTGTCATCACATTGCTCCATGGCCCCTGTCATTACAATGCTCCATGACCACTGTCATCACAATGTTCCATGATCGCTGTAATCACAATGACCCATGACACCTTTCCTCAGAAGGCTCCATTACGCCTGTCATCAGAATGTTCCAATGCCCATCTCATCACAATGCTCCATGATCCGTGACAGCACAACGTTACAGGACAATTGTCATCACAATGCTCCATGACAACTGTCATCACAATGTTGCCTGCCCATGTCATCAAAATGCTCCATGTCCCCTGTAATCACAATGTTCCATTACATCTGTCATCACAATGTTCCCTGCCCATGTCATCACAATGCTCCATTACCCATGTCATCGTAGTGATCCATGACCCCTTTCATCACAATGCTCCATGACACCTGTCATCACAATGCTCCGTGCTCTTTGTCACCACAATGCTCCATGACCACTGTCATCACCATGCCCCATGACCCCAGTCATCACAATGCTCCATAGCACTTGTCATCACAATGCTCCATTATCCCTGTCATCACAATGTTCCATGACTCTTGTCATCAAAATGCCTCATGATCCTTTTACTCACAATGCTCCATGACTCCTTTCATCACATGCTCCATGATACTTGTCATTACACTGTCCCATGACCTTTTTCATAACAATGCTCCATGATACCAGTCATCACAATAATCCATGACCATTTTCGTCACAATGCTCCATGCCCCTTTCAACACAATGCTCCATGACAACTGTCACCACAATGCTCCATGGCCTTTGTCATCACAATTATACATGGCCCCTGTAATCACAGTGCTCCATGACCCCTTTCATCACAATGCTCCATGATCACTGTCATCACAATGCCACATGAGCCCTGTCATCACATTGCTCCATGGCCCCTGTCATTACAATGCTCCATGACCACTGTCATCACAATGTTCCATGATGGCTGTAATCACAATGACCCATGACACCTTTCCTCAGAAGGCTCCAGTACACCTGTCATCACAATGCTCCAATGCCCGTCTCATCACAAAGTTCCATGATCCCTGTCAGCACAACGTTACAGGACAATTGTCATCACAATGCTCCATGACAACTGTCATCACAATGTTGCCTGCCCATGTCATCAAAATGCTCCATGTCCCCTGTAATCACAATGTTCCATTACACCTGTCATCACAATGTTCCCTGCCCATGTCATCACAATGCTCCATTACCAATGAAATCAAAATGTTCGCCTGCCCTTGTCATCAAAATGCTCCATGGCCCCTTTAATCACAATGCTCCATGAACACTGTCATCACAATGTTCCATGACAGTTGTCATCACAATGCTCCATGACCCCTGTAATCACAATGCTCCATGCCCTTGTCATCACAATGCTCCAGAACTCTTGTCATCATAATGATGAATGCCCGTGTCATCACAAAGCTCCATGATACTTGTCATCACAATGTTCCATGGCCTTGTCATCACTATACTCCATGTCCCCCGTCATCACAGTGCTCCATGATACCTTTCATCACAATTCTAGATGACCACTGTCATCACAATGCCCCAAGACACATGTCATCACAATTCGCCATGGCCCTTGTCATCACAATGCTCCATGACCCGTGGCATCACAATGGTCCAGGACACTTGTCATCACAATGATCCATGACCACTTACATCACAATGCTCCTTGACTCCCGTCATCACAATGCTCCATAGCCTATGCATTCGCAATGCTACATGGTCCCTGTAATCACATTGCTCCATGATCCATTTCATCCCAATGCTCTATGACCACTGTCATCACCATGCCCCATTATACCTGCCATCACAAAGTTCCATGGCCCCTGTCAGCACAATGTTCCATGACCGATGTCATCACTATCCTCCATGGTCCCTGTAATCACAATGCTCCATCCGCTTGTCAACGCAATGCTCCAGAACTCTTGTCATCATAATGCTCCATGCCCGCCTCATCACAATGCTCCATGACACTTGTCCTCACAATGCTCCATGGCCTTTGTCATCGCAATGCTCCATGGCCCCTGTTATCACAGTGCTCCATGTTACCTTTCATCACAATTCTAGATGACCATTGTCATCACAATGCCCCATGACACCTGTCATCACTATTCGCCATGGCACTTGTCATCACAATGCTCCATGATCCCTGTCATCATAATGTTCGATGACACTTGTCGTCACGGTGCTCCATGACCCCTGTCATCACAATATTCACTGCCCATGTAATCACAATGCTCCTGGTCCCCTGTAATCACAATGCTCCATAGCCTTAACATCACAATGCTCCAGAACTCTTGTCATCATTATGCCCCATGCCCATGTCATCACAATGCTCCTTGACCCCTGTCATCACAATGCTCCATGGCCTATGTATTCACAATGCTCCATGGCCCCTGTAGTCACATTGCTCCATGATCCTTTTCATCACAATGCTCTATGACCACTGTCATCACAATGCCACATGACACCTGTCATTACAATGCTCTATGGCCCCTGTCAGCACAATGTTCCATGGCAGATATCATCACAATGATCCATGACCGCTGTCATCACAATGTTCCCTGCCCTTGTCATCTCAATGATCCCTGGCCCCTGTAATCACAATGCCCCATACCCTTGTCATCGCAATGCTCCAGATCACTTCTCATCATAATGCTCCATGCCCATGTCATCACAATGCTCCATGGCCCCTGTCATCACAGTGCTCCGTGATACCTTTCATCGTAATGATAGATGACCACTGTCATCACAATGCTCCATGACACCTGTCATCAGATTTGGCCATGGCCCTTATCATCACAATGCTCCAGGACACTTGTCTTCACAATGTTCCATGGCGCATTTCATCACAATGCTCCATGACCACTTTCATCAAATTGCTCCATGATGCCTGTCATCACAATGCTCCATGGCCTTTGTCATCAAAATTCTACATGGCCCCTGTAATAACAGTGCTTCAGGACAACATTTATCACAATGCTCCATGACCACTCTCATCACCATGCCAGATAAGACCTTTCATGACAATGCTCCATGGCCCTTGTCATCACAATATTCTATGACTTCTGTCATCACAATGCTCCATGCCCCTGTCATCACAATGCCCCATCACCCCTGCTATTACAATGCTCCATGACCCCTGTCTTCACAATGCCCCGAAACCCTTGTCATCACAATATTCCATGATCCGTGTAATCACGATGATCCATGAACCATTTCTGTACAATGCTCCAGTAGCCCGTTCATTAAAATGCTCCATGGCACGTGTCATAAGAATGCTCCAGGAACCCTTCCATCACAATAATCCATGACCCGTTTCCTCACAATTCTCCAGGACCGCTTTCATCACAATGCTCCATTTCCTTGTCATCTCAATTCTTCATGGCCCCTGTCATCACAATGATCCATGCCCTTGTCATCAAAATGCTCCAGAACTCTTGTCATCACTATGCTCCATGCCCATGTCATCACAATGCTGCATGACCCCTGTCATCACAATGATATATGACCACTGTCATCACAATGCCACATGAGCCCTGTCATCACATTGCTCCATGGCCCCTGTCATTACAATGCTCCATGACCACTGTCATCACAATGTTCCATGATCGCTGTAATCACAATGACCCATGACACCTTTCCTCAGAAGGCTCCATTACGCCTGTCATCAGAATGTTCCAATGCCCATCTCATCACAATGCTCCATGATCCGTGACAGCACAACGTTACAGGACAATTGTCATCACAATGCTCCATGACAACTGTCATCACAATGTTGCCTGCCCATGTCATCAAAATGCTCCATGTCCCCTGTAATCACAATGTTCCATTACATCTGTCATCACAATGTTCCCTGCCCATGTCATCACAATGCTCCATTACCCATGTCATCGTAGTGATCCATGACCCCTTTCATCACAATGCTCCATGACACCTGTCATCACAATGCTCCGTGCTCTTTGTCACCACAATGCTCCATGACCACTGTCATCACCATGCCCCATGACCCCAGTCATCACAATGCTCCATAGCACTTGTCATCACAATGCTCCATTATCCCTGTCATCACAATGTTCCATGACTCTTGTCATCAAAATGCCTCATGATCCTTTTACTCACAATGCTCCATGACTCCTTTCATCACATGCTCCATGATACTTGTCATTACACTGTCCCATGACCTTTTTCATAACAATGCTCCATGATACCAGTCATCACAATAATCCATGACCATTTTCGTCACAATGCTCCATGCCCCTTTCAACACAATGCTCCATGACAACTGTCACCACAATGCTCCATGGCCTTTGTCATCACAATTATACATGGCCCCTGTAATCACAGTGCTCCATGACCCCTTTCATCACAATGCTCCATGATCACTGTCATCACAATGCCACATGAGCCCTGTCATCACATTGCTCCATGGCCCCTGTCATTACAATGCTCCATGACCACTGTCATCACAATGTTCCATGATGGCTGTAATCACAATGACCCATGACACCTTTCCTCAGAAGGCTCCAGTACACCTGTCATCACAATGCTCCAATGCCCGTCTCATCACAAAGTTCCATGATCCCTGTCAGCACAACGTTACAGGACAATTGTCATCACAATGCTCCATGACAACTGTCATCACAATGTTGCCTGCCCATGTCATCAAAATGCTCCATGTCCCCTGTAATCACAATGTTCCATTACACCTGTCATCACAATGTTCCCTGCCCATGTCATCACAATGCTCCATTACCAATGAAATCAAAATGTTCGCCTGCCCTTGTCATCACAATGCTCCATGGCCCCTTTAATCACAATGCTCCATGAACACTGTCATCACAATGTTCCATGACAGTTGTCATCACAATGCTCCATGACCCCTGTAATCACAATGCTCCATGCCCTTGTCATCACAATGCTCCAGAACTCTTGTCATCATAATGATGAATGCCCGTGTCATCACAAAGCTCCATGATACTTGTCATCACAATGTTCCATGGCCTTGTCATCACTATACTCCATGGCCCCCGTCATCACAGTGCTCCATGATACCTTTCATCACAATTCTAGATGACCACTGTCATCACAATGCCCCAAGACACATGTCATCACAATTCGCCATGGCCCTTGTCATCACAATGCTCCATGACCCGTGGCATCACAATGGTCCAGGACACTTGTCATCACAATGATCCATGACCACTTACATCACAATGCTCCTTGACTCCCGTCATCACAATGCTCCATAGCCTATGCATTCGCAATGCTACATGGTCCCTGTAATCACATTGCTCCATGATCCATTTCATCCCAATGCTCTATGACCACTGTCATCACCATGCCCCATTATACCTGCCATCACAAAGTTCCATGGCCCCTGTCAGCACAATGTTCCATGACCGATGTCATCACTATCCTCCATGGTCCCTGTAATCACAATGCTCCATCCGCTTGTCAACGCAATGCTCCAGAACTCTTGTCATCATAATGCTCCATGCCCGCCTCATCACAATGCTCCATGACACTTGTCCTCACAATGCTCCATGGCCTTTGTCATCGCAATGCTCCATGGCCCCTGTTATCACAGTGCTCCATGTTAACTTTCATCACAATTCTAGATGACCATTGTCATCACAATGCCCCATGACACCTGTCATCACTATTCGCCATGGCACTTGTCATCACAATGCTCCATGATCCCTGTCATCATAATGTTCGATGACACTTGTCGTCACGGTGCTCCATGACCCCTGTCATCACAATATTCACTGCCCATGTAATCACAATGCTCCTGGTCCCCTGTAATCACAATGCTCCATAGCCTTAACATCACAATGCTCCAGAACTCTTGTCATCATTATGCCCCATGCCCATGTCATCACAATGCTCCATGGCCTATGTATTCACAATGCTCCATGGCCCCTGTAGTCACATTGCTCCATGATCCTTTTCATCACAATGCTCTATGACCACTGTCATCACAATGCCACCTGACACCTGTCATTACAATGCTCTATGGCCCCTGTCAGCACAATGTTCCATGGCAGATATCATCACAATGATCCATGACCGCTGTCATCACAATGTTCCCTGCCCTTGTCATCTCAATGATCCCTGGCCCCTGTAATCACAATGCCCCATACCCTTGTCATCCCAATGCTCCAGATCACTTCTCATCATAATGCTCCATGCCCATGTCATCACAATGCTCCATGGCCCCTGTCATCACAGTGCTCCGTGATACCTTTCTTCGTAATGATAGATGACCACTGTCATCACAATGCTCCATGACACCTGTCATCAGATTTGGCCATGGCCCTTATCATCACAATGCTCCAGGACACTTGTCTTCACAATGTTCCATGGCGCATTTCATCACAATGCTCCATGACCACTTTCATCAAATTGCTCCATGATGCCTGTCATCACAATGCTCCATGGCCTTTGTCATCAAAATTCTACATGGCCCCTGTAATAACAGTGCTTCAGGACAACATTTATCACAATGCTCCATGACCACTCTCATCACCATGCCAGATAAGACCTTTCATGACAATGCTCCATGGCCCTTGTCATCACAATATTCTATGACTTCTGTCATCACAATGCTCCATGCCCCTGTCATCACAATGCCCCATCACCCCTGCTATTACAATGCTCCATGACCCCTGTCCTCACAATGCCCCGAAACCCTTGTCATCACAATATTCCATGATCCGTGTAATCACGATGATCCATGAACCATTTCTGTACAATGCTCCAGTACCCCTTTCATTAAAATGCTCCATGGCACTTGTCATCAGAATGCTGCAGGAACCCTTCCATCACAATAATCCATGACCCGTTTCCTCACAATTCTCCAGGACCGCTTTCATCACAATGCTCCATTCCCTTGTCATCTCAATGCTTCATGGCCCCTGTCATCACAATGATCCATGCCCTTGTCATCAAAATGCTCCAGAACCCTTGTCATCACTATGCTCCATGCCCATGTCATCACAATGCTGCATGACCCCTGTCATCACAATGCTACATGACCCCTGTCATCACAATGTTCCATGCCCGTATCATCACAATGCTCCATTACCCATGTCATCGTAGTGATCCATGACCCCTTTCATCACAATGCTCCATGACACCTGTCATCACAATGCTCCGTGCTCTTTGTCACCACAATGCTCCATGACCACTGTCATCACCATGCCCCATGACCCCAGTCATCACAATGCTCCATAGCACTTGTCATCACAATGCTCCATTATCCCTGTCATCACAATGTTCCATGACTCTTGTCATCAAAATGCCTCATGATCCTTTTACTCACAATGCTCCATGACTCCTTTCATCACATGCTCCATGATACTTGTCATTACACTGTCCCATGACCTTTTTCATAACAATGCTCCATGATACCAGTCATCACAATAATCCATGACCATTTTCGTCACAATGCTCCATGCCCCTTTCAACACAATGCTCCATGACAACTGTCACCACAATGCTCCATGGCCTTTGTCATCACAATTATACATGGCCCCTGTAATCACAGTGCTCCATGACCCCTTTCATCACAATGCTCCATGATCACTGTCATCACAATGCCACATGAGCCCTGTCATCACATTGCTCCATGGCCCCTGTCATTACAATGCTCCATGACCACTGTCATCACAATGTTCCATGATGGCTGTAATCACAATGACCCATGACACCTTTCCTCCGAAGGCTCCAGTACACCTGTCATCACAATGCTCCAATGCCCGTCTCATCACAAAGTTCCATGATCCCTGTCAGCACAACGTTACAGGACAATTGTCATCACAATGCTCCATGACAACTGTCATCACAATGTTGCCTGCCCATGTCATCAAAATGCTCCATGTCCCCTGTAATCACAATGTTCCATTACACCTGTCATCACAATGTTCCCTGCCCAGGTCATCACAATGCTCCATGAACACTGTCATCACAATGTTCCATGACAGTTGTCATCACAATGCTCCATGACCCCTGTAATCACAATGCTCCATGCCCTTGTCATCACAATGCTCCAGAACTCTTGTCATCATAATGATGAATGCCCGTGTCATCACAAAGCTCCATGATACTTGTCATCACAATGTTCCATGGCCTTGTCATCACTATACTCCATGGCCCCCGTCATCACAGTGCTCCATGATACCTTTCATCACAATTCTAGATGACCACTGTCATCACAATGCCCCAAGACACATGTCATCACAATTCGCCATGGCCCTTGTCATCACAATGCTCCATGACCCGTGGCATCACAATGGTCCAGGACACTTGTCATCACAATGATCCATGACCACTTACATCACAATGCTCCTTGACTCCCGTCATCACAATGCTCCATAGCCTATGCATTCGCAATGCTACATGGTCCCTGTAATCACATTGCTCCATGATCCATTTCATCCCAATGCTCTATGACCACTGTCATCACCATGCCCCATTATACCTGTCATCACAAAGTTCCATGGCCCCTGTCAGCACAATGTTCCATGACAGATGTCATCACTATCCTCCATGGTCCCTGTAATCACAATGCTCCATCCGCTTGTCAACGCAATGCTCCAGAACTCTTGTCATCATAATGCTCCATGCCCGCTTCATCACAATGCTCCATGACACTTGTCCTCACAATGCTCCATGGCCTTTGTCATCGCAATGCTCCAGGGCCCCTTTTATCACAGTGCTCCATGTTACCTTTCATCACAATTCTAGATGACCATTGTCATCACAATGCCCCATGACACCTGTCATCACTATTCGCCATGACACTTGTCATCACAATGCTCCATGATCCCTGTCATCATAATGTTCGATGACACTTGTCGTCACGGTGCTCCATGACCGCTGTCATCACAATATTCACTGCCCATGTAATCACAATGCTCCTGGTCCCCTGTAATCACAATGCTCCATAGCCTTAACATCACAATGTTCCAGAACTCTTGTTATCATTATGCCCCATGCCCATGTCATCACAATGCTCCTTGACCCCTGTCATCACAATGCTCCATGGCCTATGTATTCACAATGCTCCATGGCCCCTGTAGTCACATTGCTCCATGATCCTTTTCATCACAATGCTCTATGACCACTGTCATCACAATGCCACATGACACCTGTCATTACAATGCTCTATGGCCCCTGTCAGCACAATGTTCCATGGCAGATATCATCACAATGATCCATGACCGCTGTCATCACAATGTTCCCTGCCCTTGTCATCTCAATGATCCCTGGCCCCTGTAATCACAATGCCCCATACCCTTGTCATCGCAATGCTCCAGATCACTTCTCATCATAATGCTCCATGCCCATGTCATCACAATGCTCCATGGCCCCTGTCATCACAGTGCTCCGTGATACCTTTCATCGTAATGATAGATGACCACTGTCATCACAATGCTCCATGACACCTGTCATCAGATTTGGCCATGGCCCTTATCATCACAATGCTCCAGGACACTTGTCTTCACAATGTTCCATGGCGCATTTCATCACAATGCTCCATGACCACTTTCATCAAATTGCTCCATGATGCCTGTCATCACAATGCTCCATGGCCTTTGTCATCAAAATTCTACATGGCCCCTGTAATAACAGTGCTTCAGGACAACATTTATCACAATGCTCCATGACCACTCTCATCACCATGCCAGATAAGACCTTTCATGACAATGCTCCATGGCCCTTGTCATCACAATATTCTATGACTTCTGTCATCACAATGCTCCATGCCCCTGTCATCACAATGCCCCATCACCCCTGCTATTACAATGTTCCATGACCCCTGTCCTCACAATGCCCCGAAACCCTTGTCATCACAATATTCCATGATCCGTGTAATCACGATGATCCATGAACCATTTCTGTACAATGCTCCAGTACCCCTTTCATTAAAATGCTCCATGGCACTTGTCATCAGAATGCTGCAGGAACCTTTCCATCACAATAATCCATGACCCGTTTCCTCACAATTCTCCAGGACCGCTTTCATCACAATGCTCCATTCCCTTGTCATCTCAATGCTTCATGGCCCCTGTCATCACAATGATCCATGCCCTTGTCATCAAAATGCTCCAGAACCCTTGTCATCACTATGCTCCATGCCCATGTCATCACAATGCTGCATGACCCCTGTCATCACAATGCTACATGACCCCTGTCATCACAATGTTCCATGCCCGTATCATCACAATGCTCCATTACCCATGTCATCGTAGTGATCCATGACCCCTTTCATCACAATGCTCCATGACACCTGTCATCACAATGCTCCGTGCTCTTTGTCACCACAATGCTCCATGACCACTGTCATCACCATGCCCCATGACCCCAGTCATCACAATGCTCCATAGCACTTGTCATCACAATGCTCCATTATCCCTGTCATCACAATGTTCCATGACTCTTGTCATCAAAATGCCTCATGATCCTTTTACTCACAATGCTCCATGACTCCTTTCATCACATGCTCCATGATACTTGTCATTACACTGTCCCATGACCTTTTTCATAACAATGCTCCATGATACCAGTCATCACAATAATCCATGACCATTTTCGTCACAATGCTCCATGCCCCTTTCAACACAATGCTCCATGACAACTGTCACCACAATGCTCCATGGCCTTTGTCATCACAATTATACATGGCCCCTGTAATCACAGTGCTCCATGACCCCTTTCATCACAATGCTCCATGATCACTGTCATCACAATGCCACATGAGCCCTGTCATCACATTGCTCCATGGCCCCTGTCATTACAATGCTCCATGACCACTGTCATCACAATGTTCCATGATGGCTGTAATCACAATGACCCATGACACCTTTCCTCAGAAGGCTCCAGTACACCTGTCATCACAATGCTCCAATGCCCGTCTCATCACAAAGTTCCATGATCCCTGTCAGCACAACGTTACAGGACAATTGTCATCACAATGCTCCATGACAACTGTCATCACAATGTTGCCTGCCCATGTCATCAAAATGCTCCATGTCCCCTGTAATCACAATGTTCCATTACACCTGTCATCACAATGTTCCCTGCCCATGTCATCACAATGCTCCATTACCAATGAAATCAAAATGTTCGCCTGCCCTTGTCATCAAAATGCTCCATGGCCCCTTTAATCACAATGCTCCATGAACACTGTCATCACAATGTTCCATGACAGTTGTCATCACAATGCTCCATGACCCCTGTAATCACAATGCTCCATGCCCTTGTCATCACAATGCTCCAGAACTCTTGTCATCATAATGATGAATGCCCGTGTCATCACAAAGCTCCATGATACTTGTCATCACAATGTTCCATGGCCTTGTCATCACTATACTCCATGTCCCCCGTCATCACAGTGCTCCATGATACCTTTCATCACAATTCTAGATGACCACTGTCATCACAATGCCCCAAGACACATGTCATCACAATTCGCCATGGCCCTTGTCATCACAATGCTCCATGACCCGTGGCATCACAATGGTCCAGGACACTTGTCATCACAATGATCCATGACCACTTACATCACAATGCTCCTTGACTCCCGTCATCACAATGCTCCATAGCCTATGCATTCGCAATGCTACATGGTCCCTGTAATCACATTGCTCCATGATCCATTTCATCCCAATGCTCTATGACCACTGTCATCACCATGCCCCATTATACCTGCCATCACAAAGTTCCATGGCCCCTGTCAGCACAATGTTCCATGACCGATGTCATCACTATCCTCCATGGTCCCTGTAATCACAATGCTCCATCCGCTTGTCAACGCAATGCTCCAGAACTCTTGTCATCATAATGCTCCATGCCCGCCTCATCACAATGCTCCATGACACTTGTCCTCACAATGCTCCATGGCCTTTGTCATCGCAATGCTCCATGGCCCCTGTTATCACAGTGCTCCATGTTACCTTTCATCACAATTCTAGATGACCATTGTCATCACAATGCCCCATGACACCTGTCATCACTATTCGCCATGGCACTTGTCATCACAATGCTCCATGATCCCTGTCATCATAATGTTCGATGACACTTGTCGTCACGGTGCTCCATGACCCCTGTCATCACAATATTCACTGCCCATGTAATCACAATGCTCCTGGTCCCCTGTAATCACAATGCTCCATAGCCTTAACATCACAATGCTCCAGAACTCTTGTCATCATTATGCCCCATGCCCATGTCATTACAATGCTCCTTGACCCCTGTCATCACAATGCTCCATGGCCTATGTATTCACAATGCTCCATGGCCCCTGTAGTCACATTGCTCCATGATCCTTTTCATCACAATGCTCTATGACCACTGTCATCACAATGCCACATGACACCTGTCATTACAATGCTCTATGGCCCCTGTCAGCACAATGTTCCATGGCAGATATCATCACAATGATCCATGACCGCTGTCATCACAATGTTCCCTGCCCTTGTCATCTCAATGATCCCTGGCCCCTGTAATCACAATGCCCCATACCCTTGTCATCGCAATGCTCCAGATCACTTCTCATCATAATGCTCCATGCCCATGTCATCACAATGCTCCATGGCCCCTGTCATCACAGTGCTCCGTGATACCTTTCTTCGTAATGATAGATGACCACTGTCATCACAATGCTCCATGACACCTGTCATCAGATTTGGCCATGGCCCTTATCATCACAATGCTCCAGGACACTTGTCTTCACAATGTTCCATGGCGCATTTCATCACAATGTTCCATGACCACTTTCATCAAATTGCTCCATGATGCCTGTCATCACAATGCTCCATGGCCTTTGTCATCAAAATTCTACATGGCCCCTGTAATAACAGTGCTTCAGGACAACATTTTTCACAATGCTCCATGACCACTCTCATCACCATGCCAGATAAGACCTTTCATGACAATGCTCCATGGCCCTTGTCATCACAATATTCTATGACTTCTGTCATCACAATGCTCCATGCCCCTGTCATCACAATGCCCCATCACCCCTGCTATTACAATGCTCCATGACCCCTGTCCTCACAATGCCCCGAAACCCTTGTCATCACAATATTCCATGATCCGTGTAATCACGATGATCCATGAACCATTTCTGTACAATTCTCCAGTAGCCCGTTCATTAAAATGCTCCATGGCACGTGTCATCAGAATGCTCCAGGAACCCTTCCATCACAATAATCCATGACCCGTTTCCTCACAATTCTCCAGGACCGCTTTCATCACAATGCTCCATTTCCTTGTCATCTCAATTCTTCATGGCCCCTGTCATCACAATGATCCATGCCCTTGTCATCAAAATGCTCCAGAACTCTTGTCATCACTATGCTCCATGCCCATGTCATCACAATGCTGCATGACCCCTGTCATCACAATGATACATGACCACTGTCATCACAATGCCACATGAGCCCTGTCATCACATTGCTCCATGGCCCCTGTCATTACAATGCTCCATGACCACTGTCATCACAATGTTCCATGATCGCTGTAATCACAATGACCCATGACACCTTTCCTCAGAAGGCTCCATTACGCCTGTCATCAGAATGCTCCAATGCCCATCTCATCACAATGCTCCATGATCCGTGACAGCACAACGTTACAGGACAATTGTCATCACAATGCTCCATGACAACTGTCATCACAATGTTGCCTGCCCATGTCATCAAAATGCTCCATGTCCCCTGTAATCACAATGTTCCATTACATCTGTCATCACAATGTTCCCTGCCCATGTCATCACAATGCTCCATTACCCATGTCATCGTAGTGATCCATGACCCCTTTCATCACAATGCTCCATGACACCTGTCATCACAATGCTCCGTGCTCTTTGTCACCACAATGCTCCATGACCACTGTCATCACCATGCCCCATGCCCCCAGTCATCACAATGCTCCATAGCACTTGTCATCACAATGCTCCATTATCCCTGTCATCACAATGTTCCATGACTCTTGTCATCAAAATGCCTCATGATCCTTTTACTCACAATGCTCCATGACTCCTTTCATCACATGCTCCATGATACTTGTCATTACACTGTCCCATGACCTTTTTCATAACAATGCTCCATGATACCAGTCATCACAATAATCCATGACCATTTTCGTCACAATGCTCCATGCCCCTTTCAACACAATGCTCCATGACAACTGTCACCACAATGCTCCATGGCCTTTGTCATCACAATTATACATGGCCCCTGTAATCACAGTGCTCCATGACCCCTTTCATCACAATGCTCCATGATCACTGTCATCACAATGCCACATGAGCCCTGTCATCACATTGCTCCATGGCCCCTGTCATTACAATGCTCCATGACCACTGTCATCACAATGTTCCATGATGGCTGTAATCACAATGACCCATGACACCTTTCCTCAGAAGGCTCCAGTACACCTGTCATCACAATGCTCCAATGCCCGTCTCATCACAAAGTTCCATGATCCCTGTCAGCACAACGTTACAGGACAATTGTCATCACAATGCTCCATGACAACTGTCATCACAATGTTGCCTGCCCATGTCATCAAAATGCTCCATGTCCCCTGTAATCACAATGTTCCATTACACCTGTCATCACAATGTTCCCTGCCCAGGTCATCACAATGCTCCATGAACACTGTCATCACAATGTTCCATGACAGTTGTCATCACAATGCTCCATGACCCCTGTAATCACAATGCTCCATGCCCTTGTCATCACAATGCTCCAGAACTCTTGTCATCATAATGATGAATGCCCGTGTCATCACAAAGCTCCATGATACTTGTCATCACAATGTTCCATGGCCTTGTCATCACTATACTCCATGGCCCCCGTCATCACAGTGCTCCATGATACCTTTCATCACAATTCTAGATGACCACTGTCATCACAATGCCCCAAGACACATGTCATCACAATTCGCCATGGCCCTTGTCATCACAATGCTCGATGACCCGTGGCATCACAATGGTCCAGGACACTTGTCATCACAATGATCCATGACCACTTACATCACAATGCTCCTTGACTCCCGTCATCACAATGCTCCATAGCCTATGCATTCGCAATGCTACATGGTCCCTGTAATCACATTGCTCCATGATCCATTTCATCCCAATGCTCTATGACCACTGTCATCACCATGCCCCATTATACCTGTCATCACAAAGTTCCATGGCCCCTGTCAGCACAATGTTCCATGACAGATGTCATCACTATCCTCCATGGTCCCTGTAATCACAATGCTCCATCCGCTTGTCAACGCAATGCTCCAGAACTCTTGTCATCATAATGCTCCATGCCCGCTTCATCACAATGCTCCATGACACTTGTCCTCACAATGCTCCATGGCCTTTATCATCGCAATGCACCAGGGCCCCTTTTATCACAGTGCTCCATGTTACCTTTCATCACAATTCTAGATGACCATTGTCATCACAATGCCCCATGACACCTGTCATCACTATTCGCCATGACACTTGTCATCACAATGCTCCATGATCCCTGTCATCATAATGTTCGATGACACTTGTCGTCACGGTGCTCCATGACCCCTGTCATCACAATATTCACTGCCCATGTAATCACAATGCTCCTGGTCCCCTGTAATCACAATGCTCCATAGCCTTAACATCACAATGCTCCAGAACTCTTGTCATCATTATGCCCCATGCCCATGTCATCACAATGCTCCTTGACCCCTGTCATCACAATGCTCCATGGCCTATGTATTCACAATGCTCCATGGCCCCTGTAGTCACATTGCTCCATGATCCTTTTCATCACAATGCTCTATGACCACTGTCATCACAATGCCACATGACACCTGTCATTACAATGCTCTATGGCCCCTGTCAGCACAATGTTCCATGGCAGATATCATCACAATGATCCATGACCGCTGTCATCACAATGTTCCCTGCCCTTGTCATCTCAATGATCCCTGGCCCCTGTAATCACAATGCCCCATACCCTTGTCATCGCAATGCTCCAGATCACTTCTCATCATAATGCTCCATGCCCATGTCATCACAATGCTCCATGGCCCCTGTCATCACAGTGCTCTGTGATACCTTTCATCGTAATGATAGATGACCACTGTCATCACAATGCTCCATGACACCTGTCATCAGATTTGGCCATGGCCCTTATCATCACAATGCTCCAGGACACTTGTCTTCACAATGTTCCATGGCGCATTTCATCACAATGCTCCATGACCACTTTCATCAAATTGCTCCATGATGCCTGTCATCCCAATGCTCCATGGCCTTTGTCATCAAAATTCTACATGGCCCCTGTAATAACAGTGCTTCAGGACAACATTTATCACAATGCTCCATGACCACTCTCATCACCATGCCAGATAAGACCTTTCATGACAATGCTCCATGGCCCTTGTCATCACAATATTCTATGACTTCTGTCATCACAATGCTCCATGCCCCTGTCATCACAATGCCCCATCACCCCTGCTATTACAATGCTCCATGACCCGTGTCCTCACAATGCCCCAAAACCCTTGTCATCACAATATTCCATGATCCGTGTAATCACGATGATCCATGAACCATTTCTGTACAATGCTCCAGTACCCCTTTCATTAAAATGCTCCATGGCACTTGTCATCAGAATGCTGCAGGAACCCTTCCATCACAATAATCCATGACCCGTTTCCTCACAATTCTCCAGGACCGCTTTCATCACAATGCTCCATTCCCTTGTCATCTCAATGCTTCATGGCCCCTGTCATCACAATGATCCATGCCCTTGTCATCAAAATGCTCCAGAACCCTTGTCATCACTATGCTCCATGCTCATGTCATCACAATGCTGCATGACCCCTGTCATCACAATGCTACATGACCCCTGTCATCACAATGTTCCATGCCCGTATCATCACAATGCTCCATTACCCATGTCATCGTAGTGATCCATGACCCCTTTCATCACAATGCTCCATGACACCTGTCATCACAATGCTCCGTGCTCTTTGTCACCACAATGCTCCATGACCACTGTCATCACCATGCCCCATGACCCCAGTCATCACAATGCTCCATAGCACTTGTCATCACAATGCTCCATTATCCCTGTCATCACAATGTTCCATGACTCTTGTCATCAAAATGCCTCATGATCCTTTTACTCACAATGCTCCATGACTCCTTTCATCACATGCTCCATGATACTTGTCATTACACTGTCCCATGACCTTTTTCATAACAATGCTCCATGATACCAGTCATCACAATAATCCATGACCATTGTCGTCACAATGCTCAATGCCCCTTTCAACACAATGCTCCATGACAACTGTCACCACAATGCTCCATGGCCTTTGTCATCACAATTATACATGGCCCCTGTAATCACAGTGCTCCATGACCCCTTTCATCACAATGCTCCATGATCACTGTCATCACAATGCCACATGAGCCCTGTCATCACATTGCTCCATGGCCCCTGTCATTACAGTGCTCCATGACCACTGTCATCACAATGTTCCATGATGGCTGTAATCACAATGACCCATGACACCTTTCCTCAGAAGGCTCCAGTACACCTGTCATCACAATGCTCCAATGCCCGTCTCATCACAAAGTTCCATGATCCCTGTCAGCACAACGTTACAGGACAATTGTCATCACAATGCTCCATGACAACTGTCATCACAATGTTGCCTGCCCATGTCATCAAAATGCTCCATGTCCCCTGTAATCACAATGTTCCATTACACCTGTCATCACAATGTTCCCTGCCCAGGTCATCACAATGCTCCATGAACACTGTCATCACAATGTTCCATGACAGTTGTCATCACAATGCTCCATGACCCCTGTAATCACAATGCTCCATGCCCTTGTCATCACAATGCTCCAGAACTCTTGTCATCATAATGATGAATGCCCGTGTCATCACAAAGCTCCATGATACTTGTCATCACAATGTTCCATGGCCTTGTCATCACTATACTCCATGGCCCCCGTCATCACAGTGCTCCATGATACCTTTCATCACAATTCTAGATGACCACTGTCATCACAATGCCCCAAGACACATGTCATCACAATTCGCCATGGCCCTTGTCATCACAATGCTCCATGACCCGTGGCATCACAATGGTCCAGGACACTTGTCATCACAATGATCCATGACCACTTACATCACAATGCTCCTTGACTCCCGTCATCACAATGCTCCATAGCCTATGCATTCGCAATGCTACATGGTCCCTGTAATCACATTGCTCCATGATCCATTTCATCCCAATGCTCTATGACCACTGTCATCACCATGCCCCATTATACCTGTCATCACAAAGTTCCATGGCCCCTGTCAGCACAATGTTCCATGACAGATGTCATCACTATCTTCCATGGTCCCTGTAATCACAATGCTCCATCCGCTTGTCAATGCAATGCTCCAGAACTCTTGTCATCATAATGCTCCATGCCCGCCTCATCACAATGCTCCATGACACTTGTCCTCACAATGCTCCATGGCCTTTGTCATCGCAATGCTCCATGGCCCCTGTTATCACAGTGCTCCATGTTACCTTTCATCACAATTCTAGATGACCATTGTCATCACAATGCCCCATGACACCTGTCATCACTATTCGCCATGGCACTTGTCATCACAATGCTCCATGATCCCTGTCATCATAATGTTCGATGACACTTGTCGTCACGGTGCTCCATGACCCCTGTCATCACAATATTCACTGCCCATGTAATCACAATGCTCCTGGTCCCCTGTAATCACAATGCTCCATAGCCTTAACATCACAATGCTCCAGAACTCTTGTCATCATTATGCCCCATGCCCATGTCATCACAATGCTCCTTGACCCCTGTCATCACAATGCTCCATGGCCTATGTATTCACAATGCTCCATGGCCCCTGTAGTCACATTGCTCCATGATCCTTTTCATCACAATGCTCTATGACCACTGTCATCACAATGCCACATGACACCTGTCATTACAATGCTCTATGGCCCCTGTCAGCACAATGTTCCATGGCAGATATCATCACAATGATCCATGACCGCTGTCATCACAATGTTCCCTGCCCTTGTCATCTCAATGATCCCTGGCCCCTGTAATCACAATGCCCCATACCCTTGTCATCGCAATGCTCCAGATCACTTCTCATCATAATGCTCCATGCCCATGTCATCACAATGCTCCATGGCCCCTGTCATCACAGTGCTCCGTGATACCTTTCATCGTAATGATAGATGACCACTGTCATCACAATGCTCCATGACACCTGTCATCAGATTTGGCCATGGCCCTTATCATCACAATGCTCCAGGACACTTGTCTTCACAATGTTCCATGGCGCATTTCATCACAATGCTCCATGACCACTTTCATCAAATTGCTCCATGATGCCTGTCATCACAATGCTCCATGGCCTTTGTCATCAAAATTCTACATGGCCCCTGTAATAACAGTGCTTCAGGACAACATTTATCACAATGCTCCATGACCACTCTCATCACCATGCCAGATAAGACCTTTCATGACAATGCTCCATGGCCCTTGTCATCACAATATTCTATGACTTCTGTCATCAAAATGCTCCATGCCCCTGTCATCACAATGCCCCATCACCCCTGCTATTACAATGCTCCATGACCCCTGTCCTCACAATGCCCCGAAACCCTTGTCATCACAATATTCCATGATCCGTGTAATCACGATGATCCATGAACCATTTCTGTACAATGCTCCAGTACCCCTTTCATTAAAATGCTCCATGGCACTTGTCATCAGAATGCTGCAGGAACCCTTCCATCACAATAATCCATGACCCGTTTCCTCACAATTCTCCAGGACCGCTTTCATCACAATGCTCCATTCCCTTGTCATCTCAATGCTTCATGGCCCCTGTCATCACAATGATCCATGCCCTTGTCATCAAAATGCTCCAGAACCCTTGTCATCACTATGCTCCATGCCCATGTCATCACAATGCTGCATGACCCCTGTCATCACAATGCTACATGACCCCTGTCATCACAATGTTCCATGCCCGTATCATCACAATGCTCCATTACCCATGTCATCGTAGTGATCCATGACCCCTTTCATCACAATGCTCCATGACACCTGTCATCACAATGCTCCGTGCTCTTTGTCACCACAATGCTCCATAACCACTGTCATCACCATGCCCCATGACCCCAGTCATCACAATGCTCCATAGCACTTGTCATCACAATGCTCCATTATCCCTCTCATCACAATGTTCCATGACTCTTGTCATCAAAATGCCTCATGATCCTTTTACTCACAATGCTCCATGACTCCTTTCATCACATGCTCCATGATACTTGTCATTACACTGTCCCATGACCTTTTTCATAACAATGCTCCATGATACCAGTCATCACAATAATCCATGACCATTGTCGTCACAATGCTCCATGCCCCTTTCAACACAATGCTCCATGACAACTGTCACCACAATGCTCCATGGCCTTTGTCATCACAATTATACATGGCCCCTGTAATCACAGTGCTCCATGACCCCTTTCATCACAATGCTCCATGATCACTGTCATCACAATGCCACATGAGCCCTGTCATCACATTGCTCCATGGCCCCTGTCATTACAATGCTCCATGACCACTGTCATCACAATGTTCCATGATGGCTGTAATCACAATGACCCATGACACCTTTCCTCAGAAGGCTCCAGTACACCTGTCATCACAATGCTCCAATGCCCGTCTCATCACAAAGTTCCATGATCCCTGTCAGCACAACGTTACAGGACAATTGTCATCACAATGCTCCATGACAACTGTCATCACAATGTTGCCTGCCCATGTCATCAAAATGCTCCATGTCCCCTGTAATCACAATGTTCCATTACACCTGTCATCACAATGTTCCCTGCCCAGGTCATCACAATGCTCCATGAACACTGTCATCACAATGTTCCATGACAGTTGTCATCACAATGCTCCATGACCCCTGTAATCACAATGCTCCATGCCCTTGTCATCACAATGCTCCAGAACTCTTGTCATCATAATGATGAATGCCCGTGTCATCACAAAGCTCCATGATACTTGTCATCACAATGTTCCATGGCCTTGTCATCACTATACTCCATGGCCCCCGTCATCACAGTGCTCCATGATACCTTTCATCACAATTCTAGATGACCACTGTCATCACAATGCCCCAAGACACATGTCATCACAATTCGCCATGGCCCTTGTCATCACAATGCTCCATGACCCGTGGCATCACAATGGTCCAGGACACTTGTCATCACAATGATCCATGACCACTTACATCACAATGCTCCTTGACTCCCGTCATCACAATGCTCCATAGCCTATGCATTCGCAATGCTACATGGTCCCTGTAATCACATTGCTCCATGATCCATTTCATCCCAATGCTCTATGACCACTGTCATCACCATGCCCCATTATACCTGTCATCACAAAGTTCCATGGCCCCTGTCAGCACAATGTTCCATGACAGATGTCATCACTATCCTCCATGGTCCCTGTAATCACAATGCTCCATCCGCTTGTCAACGCAATGCTCCAGAACTCTTGTCATCATAATGCTCCATGCCCGCCTCATCACAATGCTCCATGACACTTGTCCTCACAATGCTCCATGGCCTTTGTCATCGCAATGCTCCATGGCCCCTGTTATCACAGTGCTCCATGTTACCTTTCATCACAATTCTAGATGACCATTGTCATCACAATGCCCCATGACACCTGTCATCACTATTCGCCATGGCACTTGTCATCACAATGCTCCATGATCCCTGTCATCATAATGTTCGATGACACTTGTCGTCACGGTGCTCCATGACCCCTGTCATCACAATATTCACTGCCCATGTAATCACAATGCTCCTGGTCCCCTGTAATCACAATGCTCCATAGCCTTAACATCACAATGCTCCAGAACTCTTGTCATCATTATGCCCCATGCCCATGTCATCACAATGCTCCTTGACCCCTGTCATCACAATGCTCCATGGCCTATGTATTCACAATGCTCCATGGCCCCTGTAGTCACATTGCTCCATGATCCTTTTCATCACAATGCTCTATGACCACTGTCATCACAATGCCACATGACACCTGTCATTACAATGCTCTATGGCCCCTGTCAGCACAATGTTCCATGGCAGATATCATCACAATGATCCATGACCGCTGTCATCACAATGTTCCCTGCCCTTGTCATCTCAATGATCCCTGGCCCCTGTAATCACAATGGCCCATACCCTTGTCATCGCAATGCTCCAGATCACTTCTCATCATAATGCTCCATGCCCATGTCATCACAATGCTCCATGGCCCCTGTCATCACAGTGCTCCGTGATACCTTTCTTCGTAATGATAGATGACCACTGTCATCACAATGCTCCATGACACCTGTCATCAGATTTGGCCATGGCCCTTATCATCACAATGCTCCAGGACACTTGTCTTCACAATGTTCCATGGCGCATTTCATCACAATGTTCCATGACCACTTTCATCAAATTGCTCCATGATGCCTGTCATCACAATGCTCCATGGCCTTTGTCATCAAAATTCTACATGGCCCCTGTAATAACAGTGCTTCAGGACAACATTTTTCACAATGCTCCATGACCACTCTCATCACCATGCCAGATAAGACCTTTCATGACAATGCTCCATGGCCCTTGTCATCACAATATTCTATGACTTCTGTCATCACAATGCTCCATGCCCCTGTCATCACAATGCCCCATCACCCCTGCTATTACAATGCTCCATGACCCCTGTCCTCACAATGCCCCGAAACCCTTGTCATCACAATATTCCATGATCCGTGTAATCACGATGATCCATGAACCATTTCTGTACAATGCTCCAGTAGCCCGTTCATTAAAATGCTCCATGGCACGTGTCATCAGAATGCTCCAGGAACCCTTCCATCACAATAATCCATGACCCGTTTCCTCACAATTCTCCAGGACCGCTTTCATCACAATGCTCCATTTCCTTGTCATCTCAATTCTTCATGGCCCCTGTCATCACAATGATCCATGCCCTTGTCATCAAAATGCTCCAGAACTCTTGTCATCACTATGCTCCATGCCCATGTCATCACAATGCTGCATGACCCCTGTCATCACAATGATACATGACCACTGTCATCACAATGCCACATGAGCCCTGTCATCACATTGCTCCATGGCCCCTGTCATTACAATGCTCCATGACCACTGTCATCACAATGTTCCATGATCGCTGTAATCACAATGACCCATGACACCTTTCCTCAGAAGGCTCCATTACGCCTGTCATCAGAATGCTCCAATGCCCATCTCATCACAATGCTCCATGATCCGTGACAGCACAACGTTACAGGACAATTGTCATCACAATGCTCCATGACAACTGTCATCACAATGTTGCCTGCCCATGTCATCAAAATGCTCCATGTCCCCTGTAATCACAATGTTCCATTACATCTGTCATCACAATGTTCCCTGCCCATGTCATCACAATGCTCCATTACCCATGTCATCGTAGTGATCCATGACCCCTTTCATCACAATGCTCCATGACACCTGTCATCACAATGCTCCGTGCTCTTTGTCACCACAATGCTCCATGACCACTGTCATCACCATGCCCCATGCCCCCAGTCATCACAATGCTCCATAGCACTTGTCATCACAATGCTCCATTATCCCTGTCATCACAATGTTCCATGACTCTTGTCATCAAAATGCCTCATGATCCTTTTACTCACAATGCTCCATGACTCCTTTCATCACATGCTCCATGATACTTGTCATTACACTGTCCCATGACCTTTTTCATAACAATGCTCCATGATACCAGTCATCACAATAATCCATGACCATTTTCGTCACAATGCTCCATGCCCCTTTCAACACAATGCTCCATGACAACTGTCACCACAATGCTCCATGGCCTTTGTCATCACAATTATACATGGCCCCTGTAATCACAGTGCTCCATGACCCCTTTCATCACAATGCTCCATGATCACTGTCATCACAATGCCACATGAGCCCTGTCATCACATTGCTCCATGGCCCCTGTCATTACAATGCTCCATGACCACTGTCATCACAATGTTCCATGATGGCTGTAATCACAATGACCCATGACACCTTTCCTCAGAAGGCTCCAGTACACCTGTCATCACAATGCTCCAATGCCCGTCTCATCACAAAGTTCCATGATCCCTGTCAGCACAACGTTACAGGACAATTGTCATCACAATGCTCCATGACAACTGTCATCACAATGTTGCCTGCCCATGTCATCAAAATGCTCCATGTCCCCTGTAATCACAATGTTCCATTACACCTGTCATCACAATGTTCCCTGCCCAGGTCATCACAATGCTCCATGAACACTGTCATCACAATGTTCCATGACAGTTGTCATCACAATGCTCCATGACCCCTGTAATCACAATGCTCCATGCCCTTGTCATCACAATGCTCCAGAACTCTTGTCATCATAATGATGAATGCCCGTGTCATCACAAAGCTCCATGATACTTGTCATCACAATGTTCCATGGCCTTGTCATCACTATACTCCATGGCCCCCGTCATCACAGTGCTCCATGATACCTTTCATCACAATTCTAGATGACCACTGTCATCACAATGCCCCAAGACACATGTCATCACAATTCGCCATGGCCCTTGTCATCACAATGCTCCATGACCCGTGGCATCACAATGGTCCAGGACACTTGTCATCACAATGATCCATGACCACTTACATCACAATGCTCCTTGACTCCCGTCATCACAATGCTCCATAGCCTATGCATTCGCAATGCTACATGGTCCCTGTAATCACATTGCTCCATGATCCATTTCATCCCAATGCTCTATGACCACTGTCATCACCATGCCCCATTATACCTGTCATCACAAAGTTCCATGGCCCCTGTCAGCACAATGTTCCATGACAGATGTCATCACTATCCTCCATGGTCCCTGTAATCACAATGCTCCATCCGCTTGTCAACGCAATGCTCCAGAACTCTTGTCATCATAATGCTCCATGCCCGCCTCATCACAATGCTCCATGACACTTGTCCTCACAATGCTCCATGGCCTTTGTCATCGCAATGCTCCAGGGCCCCTTTTATCACAGTGCTCCATGTTACCTTTCATCACAATTCTAGATGACCATTGTCATCACAATGCCCCATGACACCTGTCATCACTATTCGCCATGACACTTGTCATCACAATGCTCCATGATCCCTGTCATCATAATGTTCGATGACACTTGTCGTCACGGTGCTCCATGACCCCTGTCATCACAATATTCACTGCCCATGTAATCACAATGCTCCTGGTCCCCTGTAATCACAATGCTCCATAGCCTTAACATCACAATGCTCCAGAACTCTTGTCATCATTATGCCCCATGCCCATGTCATCACAATGCTCCTTGACCCCTGTCATCACAATGCTCCATGGCCTATGTATTCACAATGCTCCATGGCCCCTGTAGTCACATTGCTCCATGATCCTTTTCATCACAATGCTCTATGACCACTGTCATCACAATGCCACATGACACCTGTCATTACAATGCTCTATGGCCCCTGTCAGCACAATGTTCCATGGCAGATATCATCACAATGATCCATGACCGCTGTCATCACAATGTTCCCTGCCCTTGTCATCTCAATGATCCCTGGCCCCTGTAATCACAATGCCCCATACCCTTGTCATCCCAATGCTCCAGATCACTTCTCATCATAATGCTCCATGCCCATGTCATCACAATGCTCCATGGCCCCTGTCATCACAGTGCTCTGTGATACCTTTCATCGTAATGATAGATGACCACTGTCATCACAATGCTCCATGACACCTGTCATCAGATTTGGCCATGGCCCTTATCATCACAATGCTCCAGGACACTTGTCTTCACAATGTTCCATGGCGCATTTCATCACAATGCTCCATGACCACTTTCATCAAATTGCTCCATGATGCCTGTCATCACAATGCTCCATGGCCTTTGTCATCAAAATTCTACATGGCCCCTGTAATAACAGTGCTTCAGGACAACATTTATCACAATGCTCCATGACCACTCTCATCACCATGCCAGATAAGACCTTTCATGACAATGCTCCATGGCCCTTGTCATCACAATATTCTATGACTTCTGTCATCACAATGCTCCATGCCCCTGTCATCACAATGCCCCATCACCCCTGCTATTACAATGCTCCATGACCCCTGTCCTCACAATGCCCCGAAACCCTTGTCATCACAATATTCCATGATCCGTGTAATCACGATGATCCATGAACCATTTCTGTACAATGCTCCAGTACCCCTTTCATTAAAATGCTCCATGGCACTTGTCATCAGAATGCTGCAGGAACCCTTCCATCACAATAATCCATGACCCGTTTCCTCACAATTCTCCAGGACCGCTTTCATCACAATGCTCCATTTCCTTGTCATCTCAATTCTTCATGGCCCCTGTCATCACAATGATCCATGCCCTTGTCATCAAAATGCTCCAGAACTCTTGTCATCACTATGCTCCATGCCCATGTCATCACAATGCTGCATGACCCCTGTCATCACAATGATACATGACCACTGTCATCACAATGCCACATGAGCCCTGTCATCACATTGCTCCATGGCCCCTGTCATTACAATGCTCCATGACCACTGTCATCACAATGTTCCATGATCGCTGTAATCACAATGACCCATGACACCTTTCCTCAGAAGGCTCCATTACGCCTGTCATCAGAATGCTCCAATGCCCATCTCATCACAATGCTCCATGATCCGTGACAGCACAACGTTACAGGACAATTGTCATCACAATGCTCCATGACAACTCTCATCACAATGTTGCCTGCCCATGTCATCAAAATGCTCCATGTCCCCTGTAATCACAATGTTCTATTACACCTGTCATCACAATGTTCCCTGCCCATGTCATCACAATGCTCCATTACCCATGTCATCGTAGTGATCCATGACCCCTTTCATCACAATGCTCCATGACACCTGTCATCACAATGCTCCGTGCTCTTTGTCACCACAATGCTCCATGACCACTGTCATCACCATGCCCCATGCCCCCAGTCATCACAATGCTCCATAGCACTTGTCATCACAATGCTCCATTATCCCTGTCATCACAATGTTCCATGACTCTTGTCATCAAAATGCCTCATGATCCTTTTACTCACAATGCTCCATGACTCCTTTCATCACATGCTCCATGATACTTGTCATTACACTGTCCCATGACCTTTTTCATAACAATGCTCCATGATACCAGTCATCACAATAATCCATGACCATTTTCGTCACAATGCTCCATGCCCCTTTCAACACAATGCTCCATGACAACTGTCACCACAATGCTCCATGGCCTTTGTCATCACAATTATACATGGCCCCTGTAATCACAGTGCTCCATGACCCCTTTCATCACAATGCTCCATGATCACTGTCATCACAATGCCACATGAGCCCTGTCATCACATTGCTCCATGGCCCCTGTCATTACAATGCTCCATGACCACTGTCATCACAATGTTCCATGATGGCTGTAATCACAATGACCCATGACACCTTTCCTCAGAAGGCTCCAGTACACCTGTCATCACAATGCTCCAATGCCCGTCTCATCACAAAGTTCCATGATCCCTGTCAGCACAACGTTACAGGACAATTGTCATCACAATGCTCCATGACAACTGTCATCACAATGTTGCCTGCCCATGTCATCAAAATGCTCCATGTCCCCTGTAATCACAATGTTCCATTACACCTGTCATCACAATGTTCCCTGCCCAGGTCATCACAATGCTCCATGAACACTGTCATCACAATGTTCCATGACAGTTGTCATCACAATGCTCCATGACCCCTGTAATCACAATGCTCCATGCCCTTGTCATCACAATGCTCCAGAACTCTTGTCATCATAATGATGAATGCCCGTGTCATCACAAAGCTCCATGATACTTGTCATCACAATGTTCCATGGCCTTGTCATCACTATACTCCATGGCCCCCGTCATCACAGTGCTCCATGATACCTTTCATCACAATTCTAGATGACCACTGTCATCACAATGCCCCAAGACACATGTCATCACAATTCGCCATGGCCCTTGTCATCACAATGCTCGATGACCCGTGGCATCACAATGGTCCAGGACACTTGTCATCACAATGATCCATGACCACTTACATCACAATGCTCCTTGACTCCCGTCATCACAATGCTCCATAGCCTATGCATTCGCAATGCTACATGGTCCCTGTAATCACATTGCTCCATGATCCATTTCATCCCAATGCTCTATGACCACTGTCATCACCATGCCCCATTATACCTGTCATCACAAAGTTCCATGGCCCCTGTCAGCACAATGTTCCATGACAGATGTCATCACTATCCTCCATGGTCCCTGTAATCACAATGCTCCATCCGCTTGTCAACGCAATGCTCCAGAACTCTTGTCATCATAATGCTCCATGCCCGCTTCATCACAATGCTCCATGACACTTGTCCTCACAATGCTCCATGGCCTTTGTCATCGCAATGCTCCAGGGCCCCTTTTATCACAGTGCTCCATGTTACCTTTCATCACAATTCTAGATGACCATTGTCATCACAATGCCCCATGACACCTGTCATCACTATTCGCCATGACACTTGTCATCACAATGCTCCATGATCCCTGTCATCATAATGTTCGATGACACTTGTCGTCACGGTGCTCCATGACCCCTGTCATCACAATATTCACTGCCCATGTAATCACAATGCTCCTGGTCCCCTGTAATCACAATGCTCCATAGCCTTAACATCACAATGCTCCAGAACTCTTGTCATCATTATGCCCCATGCCCATGTCATCACAATGCTCCTTGACCCCTGTCATCACAATGCTCCATGGCCTATGTATTCACAATGCTCCATGGCCCCTGTAGTCACATTGCTCCATGATCCTTTTCATCACAATGCTCTATGACCACTGTCATCACAATGCCACATGACACCTGTCATTACAATGCTCTATGGCCCCTGTCAGCACAATGTTCCATGGCAGATATCATCACAATGATCCATGACCGCTGTCATCACAATGTTCCCTGCCCTTGTCATCTCAATGATCCCTGGCCCCTGTAATCACAATGCCCCATACCCTTGTCATCGCAATGCTCCAGATCACTTCTCATCATAATGCTCCATGCCCATGTCATCACAATGCTCCATGGCCCCTGTCATCACAGTGCCCTGTGATACCTTTCATCGTAATGATAGATGACCACTGTCATCACAATGCTCCATGACACCTGTCATCAGATTTGGCCATGGCCCTTATCATCACAATGCTCCAGGACACTTGTCTTCACAATGTTCCATGGCGCATTTCATCACAATGCTCCATGACCACTTTCATCAAATTGCTCCATGATGCCTGTCATCACAATGCTCCATGGCCTTTGTCATCAAAATTCTACATGGCCCCTGTAATAACAGTGCTTCAGGACAACATTTATCACAATGCTCCATGACCACTCTCATCACCATGCCAGATAAGACCTTTCATGACAATGCTCCATGGCCCTTGTCATCACAATATTCTATGACTTCTGTCATCACAATGCTCCATGCCCCTGTCATCACAATGCCCCATCACCCCTGCTATTACAATGCTCCATGACTCCTGTCCTCACAATGCCCCGAAACCCTTGTCATCACAATATTCCATGATCCGTGTAATCACGATGATCCATGAACCATTTCTGTACAATGCTCCAGTACCCCTTTCATTAAAATGCTCCATGGCACTTGTCATCAGAATGCTGCAGGAACCCTTCCATCACAATAATCCATGACCCGTTTCCTCACAATTCTCCAGGACGGCTTTCATCACAATGCTCCATTCCCTTGTCATCTCAATGCTTCATGGCCCCTGTCATCACAATGATCCATGCCCTTGTCGTCAAAATGCTCCAGAACCCTTGTCATCACTATGCTCCATGCCCATGTCATCACAATGCTGCATGACCCCTGTCATCACAATGCTACATGACCCCTGTCATCACAATGTTCCATGCCCGTATCATCACAATGCTCCATTACCCATGTCATCGTAGTGATCCATGACCCCTTTCATCACAATGCTCCATGACACCTGTCATCACAATGCTCCGTGCTCTTTGTCACCACAATGCTCCATGACCACTGTCATCACCATGCCCCATGACCCCAGTCATCACAATGCTCCATAGCACTTGTCATCACAATGCTCCATTATCCCTGTCATCACAATGTTCCATGACTCTTGTCATCAAAATGCCTCATGATCCTTTTACTCACAATGCTCCATGACTCCTTTCATCACATGCTCCATGATACTTGTCATTACACTGTCCCATGACCTTTTTCATAACAATGCTCCATGATACCAGTCATCACAATAATCCATGACCATTGTCGTCACAATGCTCAATGCCCCTTTCAACACAATGCTCCATGACAACTGTCACCACAATGCTCCATGGCCTTTGTCATCACAATTATACATGGCCCCTGTAATCACGGTGCTCCATGACCCCTTTCATCACAATGCTCCATGATCACTGTCATCACAATGCCACATGAGCCCTGTCATCACATTGCTCCATGGCCCCTGTCATTACAGTGCTCCATGACCACTGTCATCACAATGTTCCATGATGGCTGAAATCACAATGACCCATGACACCTTTCCTCAGAAGGCTCCAGTACACCTGTCATCACAATGCTCCAATGCCCGTCTCATCACAAAGTTCCATGATCCCTGTCAGCACAACGTTACAGGACAATTGTCATCACAATGCTCCATGACAACTGTCATCACAATGTTGCCTGCCCATGTCATCAAAATGCTCCATGTCCCCTGTAATCACAATGTTCCATTACACCTGTCATCACAATGTTCCCTGCCCAGGTCATCACAATGCTCCATGAACACTGTCATCACAATGTTCCATGACAGTTGTCATCACAATGCTCCATGATCCCTGTAATCACAATGCTCCATGCCCTTGTCATCACAATGCTCCAGAACTCTTGTCATCATAATGATGAATGCCCGTGTCATCACAAAGCTCCATGATACTTGTCATCACAATGTTCCAAGGCCTTGTCATCACTATACTCCATGGCCCCCGTCATCACAGTGCTCCATGATACCTTTCATCACAATTCTAGATGACCACTGTCATCACAATGCCCCAAGACACATGTCATCACAATTCGCCATGGCCCTTGTCATCACAATGCTCCATGACCCGTGGCATCACAATGGTCCAGGACACTTGTCATCACAATGATCCATGACCACTTACATCACAATGCTCCTTGACTCCCGTCATCACAATGCTCCATAGCCTATGCATTCGCAATGCTACATGGTCCCTGTAATCACATTGCTCCATGATCCATTTCATCCCAATGCTCTATGACCACTGTCATCACCATGCCCCATTATACCTGTCATCACAAAGTTCCATGGCCCCTGTCAGCACAATGTTCCATGACAGATGTCATCACTATCTTCCATGGTCCCTGTAATCACAATGCTCCATCCGCTTGTCAATGCAATGCTCCAGAACTCTTGTCATCATAATGCTCCATGCCCGCCTCATCACAATGCTCCATGACACTTGTCCTCACAATGCTCCATGGCCTTTGTCATCGCAATGCTCCATGGCCCCTGTTATCACAGTGCTCCATGTTACCTTTCATCACAATTCTAGATGACCATTGTCATCACAATGCCCCATGACACCTGTCATCACTATTCGCCATGGCACTTGTCATCACAATGCTCCATGATCCCTGTCATCATAATGTTCGATGACACTTGTCGTCACGGTGCTCCATGACCCCTGTCATCACAATATTCACTGCCCATGTAATCACAATGCTCCTGGTCCCCTGTAATCACAATGCTCCATAGCCTTAACATCACAATGCTCCAGAACTCTTGTCATCATTATGCCCCATGCCCATGTCATCACAATGCTCCTTGACCCCTGTCATCACAATGCTCCATGGCCTATGTATTCACAATGCTCCATGGCCCCTGTAGTCACATTGCTCCATGATCCTTTTCATCACAATGCTCTATGACCACTGTCATCACAATGCCACATGACACCTGTCATTACAATGCTCTATGGCCCCTGTCAGCACAATGTTCCATGGCAGATATCATCACAATGATCCATGACCGCTGTCATCACAATGTTCCCTGCCCTTGTCATCTCAATGATCCCTGGCCCCTGTAATCACAATGCCCCATACCCTTGTCATCGCAATGCTCCAGATCACTTCTCATCATAATGCTCCATGCCCATGTCATCACAATGCTCCATGGCCCCTGTCATCACAGTGCTCCGTGATACCTTTCATCGTAATGATAGATGACCACTGTCATCACAATGCTCCATGACACCTGTCATCAGATTTGGCCATGGCCCTTATCATCACAATGCTCCAGGACACTTGTCTTCACAATGTTCCATGGCGCATTTCATCACAATGCTCCATGACCACTTTCATCAAATTGCTCCATGATGCCTGTCATCACAATGCTCCATGGCCTTTGTCATCAAAATTCTACATGGCCCCTGTAATAACAGTGCTTCAGGACAACATTTATCACAATGCTCCATGACCACTCTCATCACCATGCCAGATAAGACCTTTCATGACAATGCTCCATGGCCCTTGTCATCACAATATTCTATGACTTCTGTCATCACAATGCTCCATGCCCCTGTCATCACAATGCCCCATCACCCCTGCTATTACAATGCTCCATGACCCCTGTCCTCACAATGCCCCGAAACCCTTGTCATCACAATATTCCATGATCCGTGTAATCACGATGATCCATGAACCATTTCTGTACAATGCTCCAGTACCCCTTTCATTAAAATGCTCCATGGCACTTGTCATCAGAATGCTGCAGGAACCCTTCCATCACAATAATCCATGACCCGTTTCCTCACAATTCTCCAGGACCGCTTTCATCACAATGCTCCATTCCCTTGTCATCTCAATGCTTCATGGCCCCTGTCATCACAATGATCCATGCCCTTGTCATCAAAATGCTCCAGAACCCTTGTCATCACTATGCTCCATGCCCATGTCATCACAATGCTGCATGACCCCTGTCATCACAATGCTACATGACCCCTGTCATCACAATGTTCCATGCCCGTATCATCACAATGCTCCATTACCCATGTCATCGTAGTGATCCATGACCCCTTTCATCACAATGTTCCATGACACCTGTCATCACAATGCTCCGTGCTCTTTGTCACCACAATGCTCCATGACCACTGTCATCACCATGCCCCATGACCCCAGTCATCACAATGCTCCATAGCACTTGTCATCACAATGCTCCATTATCCCTGTCATCACAATGTTCCATGACTCTTGTCATCAAAATGCCTCATGATCCTTTTACTCACAATGCTCCATGACTCCTTTCATCACATGCTCCATGATACTTGTCATTACACTGTCCCATGACCTTTTTCATAACAATGCTCCATGATACCAGTCATCACAATAATCCATGACCATTGTCGTCACAATGCTCCATGCCCCTTTCAACACAATGCTCCATGACAACTGTCACCACAATGCTCCATGGCCTTTGTCATCACAATTATACATGGCCCCTGTAATCACAGTGCTCCATGACCCCTTTCATCACAATGCTCCATGATCACTGTCATCACAATGCCACATGAGCCCTGTCATCACATTGCTCCATGGCCCCTGTCATTACAATGCTCCATGACCACTGTCATCACAATGTTCCATGATGGCTGTAATCACAATGACCCATGACACCTTTCCTCAGAAGGCTCCAGTACACCTGTCATCACAATGCTCCAATGCCCGTCTCATCACAAAGTTCCATGATCCCTGTCAGCACAACGTTACAGGACAATTGTCATCACAATGCTCCATGACAACTGTCATCACAATGTTGCCTGCCCATGTCATCAAAATGCTCCATGTCCCCTGTAATCACAATGTTCCATTACACCTGTCATCACAATGTTCCCTGCCCAGGTCATCACAATGCTCCATGAACACTGTCATCACAATGTTCCATGACAGTTGTCATCACAATGCTCCATGATCCCTGTAATCACAATGCTCCATGCCCTTGTCATCACAATGCTCCAGAACTCTTGTCATCATAATGATGAATGCCCGTGTCATCACAAAGCTCCATGATACTTGTCATCACAATGTTCCATGGCCTTGTCATCACTATACTCCATGGCCCCCGTCATCACAGTGCTCCATGATACCTTTCATCACAATTCTAGATGACCACTGTCATCACAATGCCCCAAGACACATGTCATCACAATTCGCCATGGCCCTTGTCATCACAATGCTCCATGACCCGTGGCATCACAATGGTCCAGGACACTTGTCATCACAATGATCCATGACCACTTACATCACAATGCTCCTTAACTCCCGTCATCACAATGCTCCATAGCCTATGCATTCGCAATGCTACATGGTCCCTGTAATCACATTGCTCCATGATCCATTTCATCCCAATGCTCTATGACCACTGTCATCACCATTCCCCATTATACCTGTCATCACAAAGTTCCATGGCCCCTGTCAGCACAATGTTCCATGACAGATGTCATCACTATACTCCATGGTCCCTGTAATCACAATGCTCCATCCCCTTGTCAACGCAATGCTCCAGAACTCTTGTCATCATAATGCTCCATGCCCGCCTCATCACAATGCTCCATGACACTTGTCCTCACAATGCTCCATGGCCTTTGTCATCGCAATGCTCCATGGCCCCTGTTATCACAGTGCTCCATGTTACCTTTCATCACAATTCTAGATGACCATTGTCATCACAATGCCCCATGACACCTGTCATCACTATTCGCCATGGCACTTGTCATCACAATGCTCCATGATCCCTGTCATCATAATGTTCGATGACACTTGTCGTCACGGTGCTCCATGACCCCTGTCATCACAATATTCACTGCCCATATAATCACAATGCTCCTGGTCCCCTGTAATCACAATGCTCCATAGCCTTAACATCACAATGCTCCAGAACTCTTGTCATCATTATGCCCCATGCCCATGTCATCACAATGCTCCTTGACCCCTGTCATCACAATGCTCCATGGCCTATGTATTCACAATGCTCCATGGCCCCTGTAGTCACATTGCTCCATGATCCTTTTCATCACAATGCTCTATGACCACTGTCATCACAATGCCACATGACACCTGTCATTACAATGCTCTATGGCCCCTGTCAGCACAATGTTCCATGGCAGATATCATCACAATGATCCATGACCGCTGTCATCACAATGTTCCCTGCCCTTGTCATCTCAATGATCCCTGGCCCCTGTAATCACAATGCCCCATACCCTTGTCATCGCAATGCTCCAGATCACTTCTCATCATAATGCTCCATGCCCATGTCATCACAATGCTCCATGGCCCCTGTCATCACAGTGCTCCGTGATACCTTTCATCGTAATGATAGATGACCACTGTCATCACAATGCTCCATGACACCTGTCATCAGATTTGGCCATGGCCCTTATCATCACAATGCTCCAGGACACTTGTCTTCACAATGTTCCATGGCGCATTTCATCACAATGTTCCATGACCACTTTCATCAAAATGCTCCATGATGCCTGTCATCACAATGCTCCATGGTCTTTGTCATCAAAATTCTACATGGCCCCTGTAATAACAGTGCTTCAGGACAACATTTATCACAATGCTCCATGACCACTCTCATCACCATGCCAGATAAGACCTTTCATGACAATGCTCCATGGCCCTTGTCATCACAATATTCTATGACTTCTGTCATCACAATGCTCCATGCCCCTGTCATCACAATGCCCCATCACCCCTGCTATTACAATGCTCCATGACCCCTGTCCTCACAATGCCCCGAAACCCTTGTCATCACAATATTCCATGATCCGTGTAATCACGATGATCCATGAACCATTTCTGTACAATGCTCCAGTAGCCCGTTCATTAAAATGCTCCATGGCACGTGTCATAAGAATGCTCCAGGAACCCTTCCATCACAATAATCCATGACCCGTTTCCTCACAATTCTCCAGGACCGCTTTCATCACAATGCTCCATTTCCTTGTCATCTCAATTCTTCATGGCCCCTGTCATCACAATGATCCATGCCCTTGTCATCAAAATGCTCCAGAACTCTTGTCATCACTATGCTCCATGCCCATGTCATCACAATGCTGCATGACCCCTGTCATCACAATGATACATGACCACTGTCATCACAATGCCACATGAGCCCTGTCATCACATTGCTCCATGGCCCCTGTCATTACAATGCTCCATGACCACTGTCATCACAATGTTCCATGATCGCTGTAATCACAATGACCCATGACACCTTTCCTCAGAAGGCTCCATTACGCCTGTCATCAGAATGCTCCAATGCCCATCTCATCACAATGCTCCATGATCCATGACAGCACAACGTTACAGGACAATTGTCATCACAATGCTCCATGACAACTGTCATCACAATGTTGCCTGCCCATGTCATCAAAATGCTCCATGTCCCCTGTAATCACAATGTTCCATTACACCTGTCATCACAATGTTCCCTGCCCATGTCATCACAATGCTCCATTACCCATGTCATCGTACTGATCCATGACCCCTTTCATCACAATGCTCCATGACAGCTGTCATCACAATGCTCCGTGCTCTTTGTCACCACAATGCTCCATGACCACTGTCATCACCATGCCCCATGACCCCAGTCATCACAATGCTCCATAACACTTGTCATCACAATGCTCCATTATCCCTGTCATCACAATGTTCCATGACTCTTTTCATCAAAATGCCTCATGATCCTTTTACTCACAATGCTCCATGACTCCTTTCATTACATGCTCCATGATACTTGTCATTACACTGTCCCATGACCTTTTTCATAACAATGCTCCATGATACCAGTCATCACAATAATCCATGACCATTGTCGTCACAATGCTCCATGCCCCTTTCAACACAATGCTCCATGACAACTGTCACCACAATGCTCCATGGCCTTTGTCATCACAATTATACATGGCCCCTGTAATCACAGTGCTCCATGACCCCTTTCATCACAATGCTCCATGATCACTGTCATCACAATGCCACATGAGCCCTGTCATCACATTGCTCCATGGCCCCTGTCATTACAAGGCTCCATGACCACTGTCATCACAATGTTCCATGATGGCTGTAATCACAATGACCCATGACACCTTTCCTCAGAAGGCTCCAGTACGCCTGTCATCACAATGCTCCAATGCCCGTCTCATCACAAAGTTCCATGATCCCTGTCAGCACAACGTTACAGGACAATTGTCATCACAATGCTCCATGACAACTGTCATCACAGTGTTGCCTGCCCATGTCATCAAAATGCTCCATGTCCCCTGTAATCACAATGTTCCATTACACCTGTCATCACAATGTTCCCTGCCCATGTCATCACAATGCTCCATTACCAATGAAATCAAAATGTTCGCCTGCCCTTGTCATCAAAATGCTCCATGGCCCCTTTAATCACAATGCTCCATGAACACTGTCATCACAATGTTCCATGACAGTTGTCATCACAATGCTCCATGACCCCTGTAATCACAATGCTCCATGCCCTTGTCATCACAATGCTCCAGAACTCCTGTCATCATAATGATGAATGCCCGTGTCATCACAAAGCTCCATGATACTTGTCATCACAATGTTCCATGGCCTTGTCATCACTATACTCCATGGCCCCCGTCATCACAGTGCTCCATGATACCTTTCATCACAATTCTAGATGACCACTGTCATCACAATGCCCCAAGACACATGTCATCACAATTCGCCATGGCCCTTGTCATCACAATGCTCCATGACCCGTGGCATCACAATGGTCCAGGACACTTGTCATCACAATGATCCATGACCACTTACATCACAATGCTCCTTGACTCCCGTCATCACAATGCTCCATAGCCTATGCATTCGCAATGCTACATGGTCCCTGTAATCACATTGCTCCATGATCCATTTCATCCCAATGCTCTATGACCACTGTCATCACCATGCCCCATTATACCTGTCATCACAAAGTTCCATGGCCCCTGTCAGCACAATGTTCCATGACAGATGTCATCACTATCCTCCATGGTCCCTGTAATCACAATGCTCCATCCGCTTGTCAACGCAATGCTCCAGAACTCTTGTCATCATAATGCTCCATGCCCGCTTCATCACAATGCTCCATGACACTTGTCCTCACAATGCTCCATGGCCTTTGTCATCGCAATGCTCCAGGGCCCCTTTTATCACAGTGCTCCATGTTACCTTTCATCACAATTCTAGATGACCATTGTCATCACAATGCCCCATGACACCTGTCATCACTATTCGCCATGACACTTGTCATCACAATGCTCCATGATCCCTGTCATCATAATGTTCGATGACACTTGTCGTCACAGTGCTCCATGACCCCTGTCATCACAATATTCACTGCCCATGTAATCACAATGCTCCTGGTCCCCTGTAATCACAATGCTCCATAGCCTTAACATCACAATGCTCCAGAACTCTTGTCATCATTATGCCCCATGCCCATGTCATCACAATGCTCCTTGACCCCTGTCATCACAATGCTCCATGGCCTATGTATTCACAATGCTCCATGGCCCCTGTAGTCACATTGCTCCATGATCCTTTTCATCACAATGCTCTATGACCACTGTCATCACAATGCCACATGACACCTGTCATTACAATGCTCTATGGCCCCTGTCAGCACAATGTTCCATGGCAGATATCATCACAATGATCCATGACCGCTGTCATCACAATGTTCCCTGCCCTTGTCATCTCAATGATCCCTGGCCCCTGTAATCACAATGCCCCATACCCTTGTCATCGCAATGCTCCAGATCACTTCTCATCATAATGCTCCATGCCCATGTCATCACAATGCTCCATGGCCCCTGTCATCACAGTGCTCCGTGATACCTTTCATCGTAATGATAGATGACCACTGTCATCACAATGCTCCATGACACCTGTCATCAGATTTGGCCATGGCCCTTATCATCACAATGCTCCAGGACACTTGTCTTCACAATGTTCCATGGCGCATTTCATCACAATGCTCCATGACCACTTTCATCAAATTGCTCCATGATGCCTGTCATCACAATGCTCCATGGCCTTTGTCATCAAAATTCTACATGGACTCTGTAATAACAGTGCTTCAGGACAACATTTATCACAATGCTCCATGACCACTCTCATCACCATGCCAGATAAGACCTTTCATGACAATGCTCCATGGCCCTTGTCATCACAATATTCTATGACTTCTGTCATCACAATGCTCCATGCCCCTGTCATCACAATGCCCCATCACCCCTGCTATTACAATGCTCCATGACCCCTGTCCTCACAATGCCCCAAAACCCTTGTCATCACAATATTCCATGATCCGTGTAATCACGATGATCCATGAACCATTTCTGTACAATGCTCCAGTACCCCTTTCATTAAAATGCTCCATGGCACTTGTCATCAGAATGCTGCAGGAACCCTTCCATCACAATAATCCATGACCCGTTTCCTCACAATTCTCCAGGACCGCTTTCATCACAATGCTCCATTCCCTTGTCATCTCAATGCTTCATGGCCCCTGTCATCACAATGATCCATGCCCTTGTCATCAAAATGCTCCAGAACCCTTGTCATCACTATGCTCCATGCCCATGTCATCACAATGCTGCATGACCCCTGTCATCACAATGCTACATGACCCCTGTCATCACAATGTTCCATGCCCGTATCATCACAATGCTCCATTACCCATGTCATCGTAGTGATCCATGACCCCTTTCATCACAATGCTCCATGACACCTGTCATCACAATGCTCCGTGCTCTTTGTCACCACAATGCTCCATGACCACTGTCATCACCATGCCCCATGACCCCAGTCATCACAATGCTCCATAGCACTTGTCATCACAATGCTCCATTATCCCTGTCATCACAATGTTCCATGACTCTTGTCATCAAAATGCCTCATGATCCTTTTACTCACAATGCTCCATGACTCCTTTCATCACATGCTCCATGATACTTGTCATTACACTGTCCCATGACCTTTTTCATAACAATGCTCCATGATACCAGTCATCACAATAATCCATGACCATTGTCGTCACAATGCTCAATGCCCCTTTCAACACAATGCTCCATGACAACTGTCACCACAATGCTCCATGGCCTTTGTCATCACAATTATACATGGCCCCTGTAATCACAGTGCTCCATGACCCCTTTCATCACAATGCTCCATGATCACTGTCATCACAATGCCACATGAGCCCTGTCATCACATTGCTCCATGGCCCCTGTCATTACAGTGCTCCATGACCACTGTCATCACAATGTTCCATGATGGCTGTAATCACAATGACCCATGACACCTTTCCTCAGAAGGCTCCAGTACACCTGTCATCACAATGCTCCAATGCCCGTCTCATCACAAAGTTCCATGATCCCTGTCAGCACAACGTTACAGGACAATTGTCATCACAATGCTCCATGACAACTGTCATCACAATGTTGCCTGCCCATGTCATCAAAATGCTCCATGTCCCCTGTAATCACAATGTTCCATTACACCTGTCATCACAATGTTCCCTGCCCAGGTCATCACAATGCTCCATGAACACTGTCATCACAATGTTCCATGACAGTTGTCATCACAATGCTCCATGACCCCTGTAATCACAATGCTCCATGCCCTTGTCATCACAATGCTCCAGAACTCTTGTCATCATAATGATGAATGCCCGTGTCATCACAAAGCTCCATGATACTTGTCATCACAATGTTCCATGGCCTTGTCATCACTATACTCCATGGCCCCCGTCATCACAGTGCTCCATGATACCTTTCATCACAATTCTAGATGACCACTGTCATCACAATGCCCCAAGACACATGTCATCACAATTCGCCATGGCCCTTGTCATCACAATGCTCCATGACCCGTGGCATCACAATGGTCCAGGACACTTGTCATCACAATGATCCATGACCACTTACATCACAATGCTCCTTGACTCCCGTCATCACAATGCTCCATAGCCTATGCATTCGCAATGCTACATGGTCCCTGTAATCACATTGCTCCATGATCCATTTCATCCCAATGCTCTATGACCACTGTCATCACCATGCCCCATTATACCTGTCATCACAAAGTTCCATGGCCCCTGTCAGCACAATGTTCCATGACAGATGTCATCACTATCTTCCATGGTCCCTGTAATCACAATGCTCCATCCGCTTGTCAATGCAATGCTCCAGAACTCTTGTCATCATAATGCTCCATGCCCGCCTCATCACAATGCTCCATGACACTTGTCCTCACAATGCTCCATGGCCTTTGTCATCGCAATGCTCCATGGCCCCTGTTATCACAGTGCTCCATGTTACCTTTCATCACAATTCTAGATGACCATTGTCATCACAATGCCCCATGACACCTGTCATCACTATTCGCCATGGCACTTGTCATCACAATGCTCCATGATCCCTGTCATCATAATGTTCGATGACACTTGTCGTCACGGTGCTCCATGACCCCTGTCATCACAATATTCACTGCCCATGTAATCACAATGCTCCTGGTCCCCTGTAATCACAATGCTCCATAGCCTTAACATCACAATGCTCCAGAACTCTTGTCATCATTATGCCCCATGCCCATGTCATCACAATGCTCCTTGACCCCTGTCATCACAATGCTCCATGGCCTATGTATTCACAATGCTCCATGGCCCCTGTAGTCACATTGCTCCATGATCCTTTTCATCACAATGCTCTATGACCACTGTCATCACAATGCCACATGACACCTGTCATTACAATGCTCTATGGCCCCTGTCAGCACAATGTTCCATGGCAGATATCATCACAATGATCCATGACCGCTGTCATCACAATGTTCCCTGCCCTTGTCATCTCAATGATCCCTGGCCCCTGTAATCACAATGCCCCATACCCTTGTCATCGCAATGCTCCAGATCACTTCTCATCATAATGCTCCATGCCCATGTCATCACAATGCTCCATGGCCCCTGTCATCACAGTGCTCCGTGATACCTTTCATCGTAATGATAGATGACCACTGTCATCACAATGCTCCATGACACCTGTCATCAGATTTGGCCATGGCCCTTATCATCACAATGCTCCAGGACACTTGTCTTCACAATGTTCCATGGCGCATTTCATCACAATGCTCCATGACCACTTTCATCAAATTGCTCCATGATGCCTGTCATCACAATGCTCCATGGCCTTTGTCATCAAAATTCTACATGGCCCCTGTAATAACAGTGCTTCAGGACAACATTTATCACAATGCTCCATGACCACTCTCATCACCATGCCAGATAAGACCTTTCATGACAATGCTCCATGGCCCTTGTCATCACAATATTCTATGACTTCTGTCATCACAATGCTCCATGCCCCTGTCATCACAATGCCCCATCACCCCTGCTATTACAATGCTCCATGACCCCTGTCCTCACAATGCCCCGAAACCCTTGTCATCACAATATTCCATGATCCGTGTAATCACGATGATCCATGAACCATTTCTGTACAATGCTCCAGTACCCCTTTCATTAAAATGCTCCATGGCACTTGTCATCAGAATGCTGCAGGAACCCTTCCATCACAATAATCCATGACCCGTTTCCTCACAATTCTCCAGGACCGCTTTCATCACAATGCTCCATTCCCTTGTCATCTCAATGCTTCATGGCCCCTGTCATCACAATGATCCATGCCCTTGTCATCAAAATGCTCCAGAACCCTTGTCATCACTATGCTCCATGCCCATGTCATCACAATGCTGCATGACCCCTGTCATCACAATGCTACATGACCCCTGTCATCACAATGTTCCATGCCCGTATCATCACAATGCTCCATTACCCATGTCATCGTAGTGATCAATGACCCCTTTCATCACAATGTTCCATGACACCTGTCATCACAATGCTCCGTGATCTTTGTCACCACAATGCTCCATGACCACTGTCATCACCATGCCCCATGACCCCAGTCATCACAATGCTCCATAGCACTTGTCATCACAATGCTCCATTATCCCTGTCATCACAATGTTCCATGACTCTTGTCATCAAAATGCCTCATGATCCTTTTACTCACAATGCTCCATGACTCCTTTCATCACATGCTCCATGATACTTGTCATTACACTGTCCCATGACCTTTTTCATAACAATGCTCCATGATACCAGTCATCACAATAATCCATGACCATTTTCGTCACAATGCTCCATGCCCCTTTCAACACAATGCTCCATGACAACTGTCACCACAATGCTCCATGGCCTTTGTCATCACAATTATACATGGCCCCTGTAATCACAGTGCTCCATGACCCCTTTCATCACAATGCTCCATGATCACTGTCATCACAATGCCACATGAGCCCTGTCATCACATTGCTCCATGGCCCCTGTCATTACAATGCTCCATGACCACTGTCATCACAATGTTCCATGATGGCTGTAATCACAATGACCCATGACACCTTTCCTCAGAAGGCTCCAGTACACCTGTCATCACAATGCTCCAATGCCCGTCTCATCACAAAGTTCCATGATCCCTGTCAGCACAACGTTACAGGACAATTGTCATCACAATGCTCCATGACAACTGTCATCACAATGTTGCCTGCCCATGTCATCAAAATGCTCCATGTCCCCTGTAATCACAATGTTCCATTACACCTGTCATCACAATGTTCCCTGCCCAGGTCATCACAATGCTCCATGAACACTGTCATCACAATGTTCCATGACAGTTGTCATCACAATGCTCCATGACCCCTGTAATCACAATGCTCCATGCCCTTGTCATCACAATGCTCCAGAACTCTTGTCATCATAATGATGAATGCCCGTGTCATCACAAAGCTCCATGATACTTGTCATCACAATGTTCCATGGCCTTGTCATCACTATACTCCATGGCCCCCGTCATCACAGTGCTCCATGATACCTTTCATCACAATTCTAGATGACCACTGTCATCACAATGCCCCAAGACACATGTCATCACAATTCGCCATGGCCCTTGTCATCACAATGCTCCATGACCCGTGGCATCACAATGGTCCAGGACACTTGTCATCACAATGATCCATGACCACTTACATCACAATGCTCCTTGACTCCCGTCATCACAATGCTCCATAGCCTATGCATTCGCAATGCTACATGGTCCCTGTAATCACATTGCTCCATGATCCATTTCATCCCAATGCTCTATGACCACTGTCATCACCATGCCCCATTATACCTGTCATCACAAACTTCCATGGCCCCTGTCAGCACAATGTTCCATGACAGATGTCATCACTATCCTCCATGGTCCCTGTAATCACAATGCTCCATCCGCTTGTCAACGCAATGCTCCAGAACTCTTGTCATCATAATGCTCCATGCCCGCCTCATCACAATGCTCCATGACACTTGTCCTCACAATGCTCCATGGCCTTTGTCATCGCAATGCTCCATGGACCCTGTTATCACAGTGCTCCATGTTACCTTTCATCACAATTCTAGATGACCATTGTCATCACAATGCCCCATGACACCTGTCATCACTATTCGCCATGGCACTTGTCATCACAATGCTCCATGATCCCTGTCATCATAATGTTCGATGACACTTGTCGTCACGGTGCTCCATGACCCTTGTCATCACAATATTCACTGCCCATGTAATCACAATGCTCCTGGTCCCCTGTAATCACAATGCTCCATAGCCTTAACATCACAATGCTCCAGAACTCTTGTCATCATTATGCCCCATGCCCATGTCATCACAATGCTCCTTGACCCCTGTCATCACAATGCTCCATGGCCTATGTATTCACAATGCTCCATGGCCCCTGTAGTCACATTGCTCCATGATCCTTTTCATCACAATGCTCTATGACCACTGTCATCACAATGCCACATGACACCTGTCATTACAATGCTCTATGGCCCCTGTCAGCACAATGTTCCATGGCAGATATCATCACAATGATCCATGACCGCTGTCATCACAATGTTCCCTGCCCTTGTCATCTCAATGATCCCTGGCCCCTGTAATCACAATGCCCCATACCCTTGTCATCGCAATGCTCCAGATCACTTCTCATCATAATGCTCCATGCCCATGTCATCACAATGCTCCATGGCCCCTGTCATCACAGTGCTCCGTGATACCTTTCATCGTAATGATAGATGACCACTGTCATCACAATGCTCCATGACGCCTGTCATCAGATTTGGCCATGGCCCTTATCATCACAATGCTCCAGGACACTTGTCTTCACAATGTTCCATGGCGCATTTCATCACAATGTTCCATGACCACTTTCATCAAATTGCTCCATGATGCCTGTCATCACAATGCTCCATGGTCTTTGTCATCAAAATTCTACATGGCCCCTGTAATAACAGTGCTTCAGGACAACATTTATCACAATGCTCCATGACCACTCTCATCACCATGCCAGATAAGACCTTTCATGACAATGCTCCATGGCCCTTGTCATCACAGTATTCTATGACTTCTGTCATCACAATGCTCCATGCCCCTGTCATCACAATGCCCCATCACCCCTGCTATTACAATGCTCCATGACCCCTGTCCTCACAATGCCCCGAAACCCTTGTCATCACAATATTCCATGATCCGTGTAATCACGATGATCCATGAACCATTTCTGTACAATGCTCCAGTAGCCCGTTCATTAAAATGCTCCATGGCACGTGTCATAAGAATGCTCCAGGAACCCTTCCATCACAATAATCCATGACCCGTTTCCTCACAATTCTCCAGGACCGCTTTCATCACAATGCTCCATTTCCTTGTCATCTCAATTCTTCATGGCCCCTGTCATCACAATGATCCATGCCCTTGTCATCAAAATGCTCCAGAACTCTTGTCATCACTATGCTCCATGCCCATGTCATCACAATGCTGCATGACCCCTGTCATCACAATGATACATGACCACTGTCATCACAATGCCACATGAGCCCTGTCATCACATTGCTCCATGGCCCCTGTCATTACAATGCTCCATGACCACTGTCATCACAATGTTCCATGATCGCTGTAATCACAATGACCCATGACACCTTTCCTCAGAAGGCTCCATTACGCCTGTCATCAGAATGCTCCAATGCCCATCTCATCACAATGCTCCATGATCCGTGACAGCACAACGTTACAGGACAATTGTCATCACAATGCTCCATGACAACTCTCATCACAATGTTGCCTGCCCATGTCATCAAAATGCTCCATGTCCCCTGTAATCACAATGTTCCATTACACCTGTCATCACAATGTTCCCTGCCCATGTCATCACAATGCTCCATTACCCATGTCATCGTAGTGATCCATGACCCCTTTCATCACAATGCTCCATGACAGCTGTCATCACAATGCTCCGTGCTCTTTGTCACCACAATGCTCCATGACCACTGTCATCACCATGCCCCATGACCCCAGTCATCACAATGCTCCATAACACTTGTCATCACAATGCTCCATTATCCCTGTCATCACAATGTTCCATGACTCTTGTCATCAAAATGCCTCATGATCCTTTTACTCACAATGCTCCATGACTCCTTTCATCACATGCTCCATGATACTTGTCATTACACTGTCCCATGACCTTTTTCATAACAATGCTCCATGATACCAGTCATCACAATAATCCATGACCATTGTCGTCACAATGCTCCATGCCCCTTTCAACACAATGCTCCATGACAACTGTCACCACAATGCTCCATGGCCTTTGTCATCACAATTATACATGGCCCCTGTAATCACAGTGCTCCATGACCCCTTTCATCACAATGCTCCATGATCACTGTCATCACAATGCCACATGAGCCCTGTCATCACATTGCTCCATGGCCCCTGTCATTACAATGCTCCATGACCACTGTCATCACAATGTTCCATGATGGCTGTAATCACAATGACCCATGACACCTTTCCTCAGAAGGCTCCAGTACGCCTGTCATTACAATGCTCCAATGCCCGTCTCATCACAAAGTTCCATGATCCCTGTCAGCACAACGTTACAGGACAATTGTCATCACAATGCTCCATGACAACTGTCATCACAGTGTTGCCTGCCCATGTCATCAAAATTCTCCATGTCCCCTGTAATCACAATGTTCCATTACACCTGTCTTCACAATGTTCCCTGCCCATGTCATCACAATGCTCCATTACCAATGAAATCAAAATGTTCGCCTGCCCTTGTCATCAAAATGCTCCATGGCCCCTTTAATCACAATGCTCCATGAACACTGTCATCACAATGTTCCATGACAGTTGTCATCACAATGCTCCATGACCCCTGTAATCACAATGCTCCATGCCCTTGTCATCACAATGCTCCAGAACTCTTGTCATCATAATGATGAATGCCCGTGTCATCACAAAGCTCCATGATACTTGTCATCACAATGTTCCATGGCCTTGTCATCACTATACTCCATGGCCCCCGTCATCACAGTGCTCCATGATACCTTTCATCACAATTCTAGATGACCACTGTCATCACAATGCCCCAAGACACATGTCATCACAATTCGCCATGGCCCTTGTCATCACAATGCTCCATGACCCGTGGCATCACAATGGTCCAGGACACTTGTCATCACAATGATCCATGACCACTTACATCACAATGCTCCTTGACTCCCGTCATCACAATGCTCCATAGCCTATGCATTCGCAATGCTACATGGTCCCTGTAATCACATTGCTCCATGATCCATTTCATCCCAATGCTCTATGACCACTGTCATCACCATGCCCCATTATACCTGTCATCACAAAGTTCCATGGCCCCTGTCAGCACAATGTTCCATGACAGATGTCATCACTATCCTCCATGGTCCCTGTAATCACAATGCTCCATCCGCTTGTCAACGCAATGCTCCAGAACTCTTGTCATCATAATGCTCCATGCCCGCTTCATCACAATGCTCCATGACACTTGTCCTCACAATGCTCCATGGCCTTTGTCATCGCAATGCTCCAGGGCCCCTTTTATCACAGTGCTCCATGTTACCTTTCATCACAATTCTAGATGACCATTGTCATCACAATGCCCCATGACACCTGTCATCACTATTCGCCATGGCACTTGTCATCACAATGCTCCATGATCCCTGTCATCATAATGTTCGATGACACTTGTCGTCATGGTGCTCCATGACCCCTGTCATCACAATATTCACTGCCCATGTAATCACAATGCTCCTGGTCCCCTGTAATCACAATGCTCCATAGCCTTAACATCACAATGCTCCAGAACTCTTGTCATCATTATGCCCCATGCCCATGTCATCACAATGCTCCTTGACCCCTGTCATCACAATGCTCCATGGCCTATGTATTCACAATGCTCCATGGCCCCTGTAGTCACATTGCTCCATGATCCTTTTCATCACAATGCTCTATGACCACTGTCATCACAATGCCACATGACACCTGTCATTACAATGCTCTATGGCCCCTGTCAGCACAATGTTCCATGGCAGATATCATCACAATGATCCATGACCGCTGTCATCACAATGTTCCCTGCCCTTGTCATCTCAATGATCCCTGGCCCCTGTAATCACAATGCCCCATACCCTTGTCATCGCAATGCTCCAGATCACTTCTCATCATAATGCTCCATGCCCATGTCATCACAATGCTCCATGGCCCCTGTCATCACAGTGCTCCGTGATACCTTTCATCGTAATGATAGATGACCACTGTCATCACAATGCTCCATGACACCTGTCATCAGATTTGGCCATGGCCCTTATCATCACAATGCTCCAGGACACTTGTCTTCACAATGTTCCATGGCGCATTTCATCACAATGTTCCATGACCACTTTCATCAAATTGCTCCATGATGCCTGTCATCACAATGCTCCATGGCCTTTGTCATCAAAATTCTACATGGCCCCTGTAATAACAGTGCTTCAGGACAACATTTATCACAATGCTCCATGACCACTCTCATCACCATGCCAGATAAGACCTTTCATGACAATGCTCCATGGCCCTTGTCATCACAATATTCTATGACTTCTGTCATCACAATGCTCCATGCCCCTGTCATCACAATGCCCCATCACCCCTGCTATTACAATGCTCCATGACCCCTGTCCTCACAATGCCCCGAAACCCTTGTCATCACAATATTCCATGATCCGTGTAATCACGATGATCCATGAACCATTTCTGTACAATGCTCCAGTACCCCGTTCATTAAAATGCTCCATGGCACGTGTCATCAGAATGCTCCAGGAACCCTTCCATCACAATAATCCATGACCCGTTTCCTCACAATTCTCCAGGACCGCTTTCATCACAATGCTCCATTTCCTTGTCATCTCAATTCTTCATGGCCCCTGTCATCACAATGATCCATGCCTTTGTCATCAAAATGCTCCAGAACTCTTGTCATCACTATGCTCCATGCCCATGTCATCACAATGCTGCATGACCCCTGTCATCACAATGATACATGACCACTGTCATCACAATGCCACATGAGCCCTGTCATCACATTGCTCCATGGCCCCTGTCATTACAATGCTCCATGACCACTGTCATCACAATGTTCCATGATCGCTGTAATCACAATGACCCATGACACCTTTCCTCAGAAGGCTCCATTACGCCTGTCATCAGAATGCTCCAATGCCCATCTCATCACAATGCTCCATGATCCGTGACAGCACAACGTTACAGGACAATTGTCATCACAATGCTCCATGACAACTCTCATCACAATGTTGCCTGCCCATGTCATCAAAATGCTCCATGTCCCCTGTAATCACAATGTTCCATTACACCTGTCATCACAATGTTCCCTGCCCATGTCATCACAATGCTCCATTACCCATGTCATCGTAGTGATCCATGACCCCTTTCATCACAATGCTCCATGACATCTGTCATCACAATGCTCCGTGCTCTTTGTCACCACAATGCTCCATGACCACTGTCATCACCATGCCCCATGACCCCAGTCATCACAATGCTCCATAACACTTGTCATCACAATGCTCCATTATCCCTGTCATCACAATGTTCCATGACTCTTGTCATCAAAATGCCTCATGATCCTTTTACTCACAATGCTCCATGACTCCTTTCATCACATGCTCCATGATACTTGTCATTACACTGTCCCATGACCTTTTTCATAACAATGCTCCATGATACCAGTCATCACAATAATCCATGACCATTGTCGTCACAATGCTCCATGCCCCTTTCAACACAATGCTCCATGACAACTGTCACCACAATGCTCCATGGCCTTTGTCATCACAATTATACATGGCACCTGTAATCACAGTGCTCCATGACCCCTTTCATCACAATGCTCCATGATCACTGTCATCACAATGCCACATGAGCCCTGTCATCACATTGCTCCATGGCCCCTGTCATTACAATGCTCCATGACCACTGTCATCACAATGTTCCATGATGGCTGTAATCACAATGACCCATGACACCTTTCCTCAGAAGGCTCCAGTACGCCTGTCATCACAATGCTCCAATGCCCATCTCATCACAATGCTCCATGATCCGTGACAGCACAACGTTACAGGACAATTGTCATCACAATGCTCCATGACAACTCTCATCACAATGTTGCCTGCCCATGTCATCAAAATGCTCCATGTCCCCTGTAATCACAATGTTCCATTACACCTGTCATCACAATGTTCCCTGCCCATGTCATCACAATGCTCCATTACCAATGAAATCAAAATGTTCGCCTGCCCTTGTCATCAAAATGCTCCATGGCCCCTTTAATCACAATGCTCCATGAACACTGTCATCACAATGTTCCATGACAGTTGGCATCACAATGCTCCATGACCCCTGTAATCACAATGCTCCATGCCCTTGTCATCACAATGCTCCAGAACTCTTGTCATCATAATGATGAATGCCCGTGTCATCACAAAGCTCCATGATACTTGTCATCACAATGTTCCATGGCCTTGTCATCACTATACTCCATGGCCCCCGTCATCACAGTGCTCCATGATACCTTTCATCACAATTCTAGATGACCACTGTCATCACAATGCCCCAAGACACATGTCATCACAATTCGCCATGGCCCTTGTCATCACAATGCTCCATGACCCGTGGCATCACAATGGTCCAGGACACTTGTCATCACAATGATCCATGACCACTTACATCACAATGCTCCTTGACTCCCGTTATCACAATGCTCCATAGCCTATGCATTCACAATGCTACATGGTCCCTGTAATCACATTGCTCCATGATCCATTTCATCCCAATGCTCTATGACCACTGTCATCACCATGCCCCATTATACCTGTCATCACAAAGTTCCATGGCCCCTGTCAGCACAATGTTCCATGACAGATGTCATCACTATCCTCCATGGTCCCTGTAATCACAATGCTCCATCCGCTTGTCAACGCAATGCTCCAGAACTCTTGTCATCATAATGCTCCATGCCCGCCTCATCACAATGCTCCATGACACTTGTCCTCACAATGCTCCATGGCCTTTGTCATCGCAATGCTCCATGGCCCCTGTTATCACAGTGCTCCATGTTACCTTTCATCACAATTCTAGATGACCATTGTCATCACAATGCCCCATGACACCTGTCATCACTATTCGCCATGGCACTTGTCATCACAATGCTCCATGATCCCTGTCATCATAATGTTCGATGACACTTGTCGTCACGGTGCTCCATGACCCCTGTCATCACAATATTCACTGCCCATGTAATCACAATGCTCCTGGTCCCCTGTAATCACAATGCTCCATAGCCTTAACATCACAATGCTCCAGAACTCTTGTCATCATTATGCCCCATGCCCATGTCATCACAATGCTCCTTGACCCCTGTCATCACAATGCTCCATGGCCTATGTATTCACAATGCTCCATGGCCCCTGTAGTCACATTGCTCCATGATCCTTTTCATCACAATGCTCTATGACCACTGTCATCACAATGCCACATGACACCTGTCATTACAATGCTCTATGGCCCCTGTCAGCACAATGTTCCATGGCAGATATCATCACAATGATCCATGACCGCTGTCATCACAATGTTCCCTGCCCTTGTCATCTCAATGATCCCTGGCCCCTGTAATCACAATGCCCCATACCCTTGTCATCGCAATGCTCCAGATCACTTCTCATCATAATGCTCCATGCCCATGTCATCAGAATGCTCCATGGCCCCTGTCATCACAGTGCTCCGTGATACGTTTCATCGTAATGATAGATGACCACTGTCATCACAATGCTCCATGACACCTGTCATCAGATTTGGCCATGGCCCTTATCATCACAATGCTCCAGGACACTTGTCTTCACAATGTTCCATGGCGCATTTCATCACAATGCTCCATGACCACTTTCATCAAATTGCTCCATGATGCCTGTCATCACAATGCTCCATGGCCTTTGTCATCAAAATTCTACATGGCCCCTGTAATAACAGTGCTTCAGGACAACTTTTATCACAATGCTCCATGACCACTCTCATCACCATGCCAGATAAGACCTTTCATGACAATGCTCCATGGCCCTTGTCATCACAATATTCTATGACTTCTGTCATCACAATGCTCCATGCCCCTGTCATCACAATGCCCCATCACCCCTGCTATTACAATGCTCCATGACCCCTGTCCTCACAATGCCCCGAAACCCTTATCGTCACAATATTCCATGATCCGTGTAATCACGATGATCCATGAACCATTTCTGTACAATGCTCCAGTACCCCGTTCATTAAAATGCTCCATGGCACTTGTCATCAGAATGCTGCAGGAACCCTTCCATCACAATAATCCATGACCCGTTTCCTCACAATTCTCCAGGACCGCTTTCATCACAATGCTCCATTTCCTTGTCATCTCAATTCTTCATGGCCCCTGTCATCACAATGATCCATGCCCTTGTCATCAAAATGCTCCAGAACTCTTGTCATCACTATGCTCCATGCCCATGTCATCACAATGCTGCATGACCCCTGTCATCACAATGATACATGACCACTGTCATCACAATGCCACATGAGCCCTGTCATCACATTGCTCCATGGCCCCTGTCATTACAATGCTCCATGACCACTGTCATCACAATGTTCCATGATCGCTGTAATCACAATGACCCATGACACCTTTCCTCAGAAGGCTCCATTACGCCTGTCATCAGAATGCTCCAATGCCCATCTCATCACAATGCTCCATGATCCGTGACAGCACAACGTTACAGGACAATTGTCATCACAATGCTCCATGACAACTGTCATCACAATGTTGCCTGCCCATGTCATCAAAATGCTCCATGTCCCCTGTAATCACAATGTTCCATTACACCTGTCATCACAATGTTCCCTGCCCATGTCATCACAATGCTCCATTACCAATGAAATCAAAATGTTCGCCTGCCCTTGTCATCAAAATGCTCCATGGCCCCTTTAATCACAATGCTCCATGAACACTGTCATCACAATGTTCCATGACAGTTGTCATCCCAATGCTCCATGACCCCTGTAATCACAATGCTCCATGCCCTTGTCATCACAATGCTCCAGAACTCTTGTCATCATAATGATGAATGCCCGTGTCATCACAAAGCTCCATGATACTTGTCATCACAATGTTCCATGGCCTTGTCATCACTATACTCCATGGCCCCCGTCATCACAGTGCTCCATGATACCTTTCATCACAATTCTAGATGACCACTGTCATCACAATGCCCCAAGACACATGTCATCACAATTCGCCATGGCCCTTGTCATCACAATGCTCCATGACCCGTGGCATCACAATGGTCCAGGACACTTGTCATCACAATGATCCATGACCACTTACACCACAATGCTCCTTGACTCCTGTCATCACAATGCTCCATAGCCTATGCATTCGCAATGCTACATGGTCCCTGTAATCACATTGCTCCATGATCCATTTCATCCCAATGCTCTATGACCACTGTCATCACCATGCCCCATTATACCTGTCATCACAATGCTCCATGGCCCCTGTCAGCACAATGTTCCATGACAGATGTCCTCACTATCCTCCATGGTCCCTGTAATCACAATGCTCCAGGCCCTTTTCTTCACAATGCTCCAGATCTCTTGTCATCATAATGCCCCATGCCCGTGTCATCACAATGCTCCCTGGCTTATGTATTCACAATGCTCCATGGCCCCTGTAATCACATTGCTCCATAATCCTTTTCATCACAATGCTCTATGAGCACTGTCATCACAATGCCACATGACACCTGTCATTACAATGCTCTATGGCCCCTGTCAGCACAATGTTCCATGGCAGATATCATCACAATGATCCATGACTGCTGTCATCACAATGTTCCCTGCCGTTCTCATCTCAATGATCCCTGGCCCCTGTAATCACAATGCCCCATACCCTTGTCATCGCAATGCTCCAGATCACTTCTCATCATAATGCTCCATGCCCATGTCATCACAATGCTCCATGGCCCCTGTCATCACAGTGCTCCGTGATACCTTTCATCGTAATGATAGATGACCACTGTCACCACAATGCTCCATGACACCTGTCATCAGATTTGGCCATGGCCCTTATCATCACAATGCTCCAGGACACTTGTCTTCACAATGTTCCATGGTGCATTTCATCACAATGCTCCATGACCACTTTCATCAAATTGCTCCATGATGCCTGTCATCACAATGCTCCATGGCCTTTGTCATCAAAATTCTACATGGCCCCAGTAGTAACAGTGCTTCAGGATATCTTTTATCATAATGCTCCATGACCACTCTCATCACCATGCCAGATAAGACCTTTCATGACAATGTTCCATGGCCCTTGTCATCACAATATTCTATGACTTCTGTCATCACAATGCTCCATGCCCCTGTCGTCACAATGCCCCATCACCCCTGCTATTACAATGTTCCATGAACCCTTTCATCACAATGCTCCGAAACCCTTCTCATCACAATATTCCATGATCCGTGTAATCACGATGATCCATGAACCATTTCTGTACAATGCTCCAGTACCCCTTTCATTAAAATGCTCCATGGCACTTGTAATCAGAATGCTGCAGGAACCCTTCCATCACAATAATCCATGACCCGTTTCCTCACAATTCTCCAGGACCGCTTTCATCACAATGCTCCATTCCCTTGTCATCTCAATGCTTCATGGCCCCTGTCATCACAATGATCCATGCCCTTGTCATCAAAATGCTCCAGAATCCTTGTCATCACTATGCTCCATGCCCATGTCATCACAATGCTGCATGACCCCTGTCATCACAATGCTACATGACCACTGTCATCACAATGTTCCATGCCCGTATCATCACAATGCTCCATTACCCATGTCATCGTAGTGATCCATGACCCCTTTCATCACAATGCTCCATGACACCTGTCATCACAATGCTCCGTGCTCTTTGTCACCACAATGCTCCATGACCACTGTCATCACCATGCCCCATGACCCCAGTCATCACAATGCTCCATAGCACTTGTCATCACAATGCTCCATTATCCCTGTCATCACAATGTTCCATGACTCTTGTCATCAAAATGCCTCATGATCCTTTTACTCACAATGCTCCATGACTCCTTTCATCACATGCTCCATGATACTTGTCATTACACTGTCCCATGACCTTTTTCATAACAATGCTCCATGATACCAGTCATCACAATAATCCATGACCATTTTCGTCACAATGCTCCATGCCCCTTTCAACACAATGCTCCATGACAACTGTCACCACAATGCTCCATGGCCTTTGTCATCACAATTATACATGGCCCCTGTAATCACAGTGCTCCATGACCCCTTTCATCACAATGCTCCATGATCACTGTCATCACAATGCCACATGAGCCCTGTCATCACATTGCTCCATGGCCCCTGTCATTACAATGCTCCATGACCACTGTCATCACAATGTTCCATGATCGCTGTAATCAAAATGACCCATGACACCTTTCCTCAGAAGGCTCCAGTACACCTGTCATCACAATGCTCCAATGCCCGTCTCATCACAAAGTTCCATGATCCCTGTCAGCACAACGTTACAGGACAATTGTCATCAAAATGCTCCACGACAACTGTCATCACAATGTTGCCTGCCAATGTCATCAAAATGCTCCATGTCCCCTGTAATCACAATGTTCCATTACACCTGTCATCACAATGTTCCCTGCCCATGTCATCACAATGCTCCATTACCAATGAAATCAAAATGTTCGCCTGCCCTTGTCATCAAAATGCTCCATGGCCCCTTTAATCACAATGCTCCATGAACACTGTCATCACAATGTTCCATGACAGTTGTCATCACAATGCTCCATGACCCCTGTAATCACAATGCTCCATGCCCTTGTCATCACAATGCTCCAGAACTCTTGTCATCATAATGATGAATGCCCGTGTCATCACAAAGCTCCATGATACTTGTCATCACAATGTTCCATGGCCTTGTCATCACTATACTCCATGGCCCCCGTCATCACAGTGCTCCATGATACCTTTCATCACAATTCTAGATGACCACTGTCATCACAATGCCCCAAGACACATGTCATCACAATTCGCCATGGCCCTTGTCATCACAATGCTCCATGACCCGTGGCATCACAATGGTCCAGGACACTTGTCATCACAATGATCCATGACCACTTACATCACAATGCTCCTTGACTCCCGTCATCACAATGCTCCATAGCCTATGCATTCGCAATGCTACATGGTCCCTGTAATCACATTGCTCCATGATCCATTTCATCCCAATGCTCTATGACCACTGTCATCACCATGCCCCATTATACCTGTCATCACAAAGTTCCATGGCCCCTGTCAGCACAATGTTCCATGACCGATGTCATCACTATCCTCCATGGTCCCTGTAATCACAATGCTCCATCCCCTTGTCAACGCAATGCTCCAGAACTCTTGTCATCATAATGCTCCATGCCCGCCTCATCACAATGCTCCATGACACTTGTCCTCACAATGCTCCATGGCCCCTGTTATCACAGTGCTCCATGTTACCTTTCATCACTATTCTAGATGACCATTGTCATCAAAATGCCCCATGACACCTGTCATCACTATTCGCCATGGCACTTGTCATCACAATGCTCCATGATCCCTGTCATCATAATGTTCGATGACACTTGTCGTCACGGTGCTCCATGACCCCTGTCATCACAATATTCACTGCCCATGTAATCACAATGCTCCTGGTCCCCTGTAATCACAATGCTCCATAGCCTTAACATCACAATGCTCCAGAACTCTTGTCATCATTATGCCCCATGCCCATGTCATCACAATGCTCCTTGACCCCTGTCATCACAATGCTCCATGGCCTATGTATTCACAATGCTCCATGGCCCCTGTAGTCACATTGCTCCATGATCCTTTTCATCACAATGCTCTATGACCACTGTCATCACAATGCCACATGAAACCTGTCATTACAATGCTCTATGGCCCCTGTCAGCACAATGTTCCATGGCAGATATCATCACAATGATCCATGACCGCTGTCATCACAATGTTCCCTGCCCTTGTCATCTCAATGATCCCTGGCCCCTGTAATCACAATGCCCCATACCCTTGTCATCGCAATGCTCCAGATCACTTCTCATCATAATGCTCCATGCCCATGTCATCACAATGCTCCATGGCCCCTGTCATCACAGTGCTCCGTGATACCTTTCATCGTAATGATAGATGACCACTGTCATCACAATGCTCCATGACACCTGTCATCAGATTTGGCCATGGCCCTTATCATCACAATGCTCCAGGACACTTGTCTTCACAATGTTCCATGGCGCATTTCATCACAATGCTCCATGACCACTTTCATCAAATTGCTCCATGATGCCTGTCATCACAATGCTCCATGGCCTTTGTCATCAAAATTCTACATGGCCCCTGTAATAACAGTGCTTCAGGACAACTTTTATCACAATGCTCCATGACCACTCTCATCACCATGCCAGATAAGACCTTTCATGACAATGCTCCATGGCCCTTGTCATCACAATATTCTATGACTTCTGTCATCACAATGCTCCATGCCCCTGTCATCACAATGCCCCATCACCCCTGCTATTACAATGCTCCATGACCCCTGTCCTCACAATGCCCCGAAACCCTTGTCATCACAATATTCCATGATCCGTGTAATCACGATGATCCATGAACCATTTCTGTACAATGCTCCAGTACCCCGTTCATTAAAATGCTCCATGGCACTTGTCATCAGAATGCTGCAGGAACCCTTCCATCACAATAATCCATGACCCGTTTCCTCACAATTCTCCAGGACCGCTTTCATCACAATGCTCCATTTCCTTGTCATCTCAATTCTTCATGGCCCCTGTCATCACAATGATCCATGCCCTTGTCATCAAAATGCTCCAGAACTCTTGTCATCACTATGCTCCATGCCCATGTCATCACAATGCTGCATGACCCCTGTCATCACAATGATACATGACCACTGTCATCACAATGCCACATGAGCCCTGTCATCACATTGCTCCATGGCCCCTGTCATTACAATGCTCCATGACCACTGTCATCACAATGTTCCATGATCGCTGTAATCACAATGACCCATGACACCTTTCCTCAGAAGGCTCCATTACGCCTGTCATCAGAATGCTCCAATGCCCATCTCATCACAATGCTCCATGATCCGTGACAGCACAACGTTACAGGACAATTGTCATCACAATGCTCCATGACAACTGTCATCACAATGTTGCCTGCCCATGTCATCAAAATGCTCCATGTCCCCTGTAATCACAATGTTCCATTACACCTGTCATCACAATGTTCCCTGCCCATGTCATCACAATGCTCCATTACCCATGTCATCGTAGTGATCCATGACCCCTTTCATCACAATGCTCCATGACACCTGTCATCACAATGCTCCGTGCTCTTTGTCACCACAATGCTCCATGACCACTGTCATCACCATGCCCCATGACCCCAGTCATCACAATGCTCCATAGCACTTGTCATCACAATGCTCCATTATCCCTGTCATCACAATGTTCCATGACTCTTGTCATCAAAATGCCTCATGATCCTTTTACTCACAATGCTCCATGTCTCCTTTCATCACATGCTCCATGATACTTGTCATTACACTGTCCCATGACCTTTTTCATAACAATGCTCCATGATACCAGTCATCACAATAATCCATGACCATTGTCGTCACAATGCTCCATGCCCCTTTCAACACAATGATCCATGACAACTGTCACCACAATGCTCCATGGCCTTTGTCATCACAATTATACATGGCCCCTGTAATCACAGTGCTCCATGACCCCTTTCATCACAATGCTCCATGATCACTGTCATCACAATGCCACATGAGCCCTGTCATCACATTGCTCCATGGCCCCTGTCATTACAATGCTCCATGACCACTGTCATCACAATGTTCCATGATGGCTGTAATCACAATGACCCATGACACCTTTCCTCAGAATGCTCCAGTACACCTGTCATCACAATGCTCCAATGCCCGTCTCATCACAAAGTTCCATGATCCCTGTCAGCACAACGTTACAGGACAATTGTCATCACAATGCTCCATGACAACTGTCATCACAATGTTGCCTGCCCATGTCATCAAAATGCTCCATGTCCCCTGTAATCACAATGTTCCATTACACCTGTCATCACAATGTTCCCTGCCCAGGTCATCACAATGCTCCATGAACACTGTCATCACAATGTTCCATGACAGTTGTCATCACAATGCTCCATGACCCCTGTAATCACAATGCTCCATGCCCTTGTCATCACAATGCTCCAGAACTCTTGTCATCATAATGATGAATGCCCGTGTCATCACAAAGCTCCATGATACTTGTCATCACAATGTTCCATGGCCTTGTCATCACTATACTCCATGGCCCCCGTCATCACAGTGCTCCATGATACCTTTCATCACAATTATAGATGACCACTGTCATCACAATGCCCCAAGACACATGTCATCACAATTCGCCATGGCCCTTGTCATCACAATGCTCCATGACCCGTGGCATCACAATGGTCCAGAACACTTGTCATCACAATGATCCATGACCACTTACATCACAATGCTCCTTGACTCCCGTCATCACAATGCTCCATAGCCTATGCATTCGCAATGCTACATGGTCCCTGTAATCACATTGCTCCATGATCCATTTCATCCCAATGCTCTATGACCACTGTCATCACCATGCCCCATTATACCTGTCATCACAAAGTTCCATGGCCCCTGTCAGCACAATGTTCCATGACCGATGTCATCACTATCCTCCATGGTCCCTGTAATCACAATGCTCCATCCCCTTGTCAACGCAATGCTCCAGAACTCTTGTCATCATAATGCTCCATGCCCGCCTCATCACAATGCTCCATGACACTTGTCCTCACAATGCTCCATGGCCTTTGTCATCGCAATGCTCCATGGCCCCTGTTATCACAGTGCTCCATGTTACCTTTCATCACAATTCTAGATGACCATTGTCATCACAATGCCCCATGACACCTGTCATCACTATTCGCCATGGCACTTGTCATCACAATGCTCCATGATCCCTGTCATCATAATGTTCGATGACACTTGTCGTCACGGTGCTCCATGACCCCTGTCATCACAATATTCACTGCCCATGTAATCACAATGCTCCTGGTCCCCTGTAATCACAATGCTCCATAGCCTTAACATCACAATGCTCCAGAACTCTTGTCATCATTATGCCCCATGCCCATGTCATCACAATGCTCCTTGACCCCTGTCATCACAATGCTCCATGGCCTATGTATTCACAATGCTCCATGGCCCCTGTAGTCACATTGCTCCATGATCCTTTTCATCACAATGCTCTATGACCACTGTCATCACAATGCCACATGACACCTGTCATTACAATGCTCTATGGCCCCTGTCAGCACAATGTTCCATGGCAGATATCATCACAATGATCCATGACCGCTGTCATCACAATGTTCCCTGCCCTTGTCATCTCAATGATCCCTGGCCCCTGTAATCACAATGCCCCATACCCTTGTCATCGCAATGCTCCAGATCACTTCTCATCATAATGCTCCATGCCCATGTCATCACAATGCTCCATGGCCCCTGTCATCACAGTGCTCCGTGATACGTTTCATCGTAATGATAGATGACCACTGTCATCACAATGCTCCATGACACCTGTCATCAGATTTGGCCATGGCCCTTATCATCACAATGCTCCAGGACACTTGTCTTCACAATGTTCCATGGCGCATTTCATCACAATGCTCCATGACCACTTTCATCAAATTGCTCCATGATGCCTGTCATCACAATGCTCCATGGCCTTTGTCATCAAAATTCTACATGGCCCCTGTAATAACAGTGCTTCAGGACAACATTTATCACAATGCTCCATGACCACTCTCATCACCATGCCAGATAAGACCTTTCATGACAATGCTCCATGGCCCTTGTCATCACAATATTCTATGACTTCTGTCATCACAATGCTCCATGCCCCTGTCATCACAATGCCCCATCACCCCTGCTATTACAATTCTCCATGACCCCTGTCTTCACAATGCCCCGAAACCCTTGTCATCACAATATTCCATGATCCGTGTAATCACGATGATCCATGAACCATTTCTGTACAATGCTCCAGTAGCCCGTTCATTAAAATGCTCCATGGCACGTGTCATAAGAATGCTCCAGGAACCCTTCCATCACAATAATCCATGACCCATTTCCTCACAATTCTCCAGGACCACTTTCATCACAATGCTCCATTTCCTTGTCATCTCAATTCTTCATGGCCCCTGTCATCACAATGATCCATGCCCTTGTCATCAAAATGCTCCAGAACTCTTGTCATCACTATGCTCCATGCCCATGTCATCACAATGCTGCATGACCCCTGTCATCACAATGATATATGACCACTGTCATCACAATGCCACATGAGCCCTGTCATCACATTGCTCCATGGCCCCTGTCATTACAATGCTCCATGACCACTGTCATCACAATGTTCCATGATTGCTGTAATCACAATGACCCATGACACCTTTCCTCAGAAGGCTCCATTACGCCTGTCATCAGAATGTTCCAATGCCCATCTCATCACAATGCTCCATGATCCGTGACAGCACAACGTTACAGGACAATTGTCATCACAATGCTCCATGACAACTCTCATCACAATGTTGCCTGCCCATGTCATCAAAATGCTCCATGTCCCCTGTAATCACAATATTCCATTACATCTGTCATCACAATGTTCCCTGCCCATGTCATCACAATGCTCCATTACCCATGTCATCGTAGTGATCCATGACCCCTTTCATCACAATGCTCCATGACACCTGTCATCACAATGCTCCGTGCTCTTTGTCACCACAATGCTCCATGACCACTGTCATCACCATGCCCCATGACCCCAGTCATCACAATGCTCCATAGCACTTGTCATCACAATGCTCCATTATCCCTGTCATCACAATGTTCCATGACTCTTGTCATCAAAATGCCTCATGATCCTTTTACTCACAATGCTCCATGACTCCTTTCATCACATGCTCCATGATACTTGTCATTACACTGTCCCATGACCTTTTTCATAACAATGCTCCATGATACCAGTCATCACAATAATCCATGACCATTGTCGTCACAATGCTCCATGCCCCTTTCAACACAATGCTCCATGACAACTGTCACCACAATGCTCCATGGCCTTTGTCATCACAATTATACATGGCCCCTGTAATCACAGTGCTCCATGACCCCTTTCATCACAATGCTCCATGATCACTGTCATCACAATGCCACATGAGCCCTGTCATCACATTGCTCCATGGCCCCTGTCATTACAATGCTCCATGACCACTGTCATCACAATGTTCCATGATGGCTGTAATCACAATGACCCATGACACCTTTCCTCAGAAGGCTCCAGTACACCTGTCATCACAATGCTCCAATGCCCGTCTCATCACAAAGTTCCATGATCCCTGTCAGCACAACGTTACAGGACAATTGTCATCACAATGCTCCATGACAACTGTCATCACAATGTTGCCTGCCCATGTCATCAAAATGCTCCATGTCCCCTGTAATCACAATGTTCCATTACACCTGTCATCACAATGTTCCCTGCCCATGTCATCACAATGCTCCATTACCAATGAAATCAAAATGTTCGCCTGCCCTTGTCATCAAAATGCTCCATGGCCCCTTTAATCACAATGCTCCATGAACACTGTCATCACAATGTTCCATGACAGTTGTCATCACAATGCTCCATGACCCCTGTAATCACAATGCTCCATGCCCTTGTCATCACAATGCTCCAGAACTCTTGTCATCATAATGATGAATGCCCGTGTCATCACAAAGCTCCATGATACTTGTCATCACAATGTTCCATGGCCTTGTCATCACTATACTCCATGGCCCCCGTCATCACAGTGCTCCATGATACCTTTCATCACAATTCTAGATGACCACTGTCATCACAATGCCCCAAGACACATGTCATCACAATTCGCCATGGCCCTTGTCATCACAATGCTCCATGACCCGTGGCATCACAATGGTCCAGGACACTTGTCATCACAATGATCCATGACCACTTACATCACAATGCTCCTTGACTCCCGTCATCACAATGCTCCATAGCCTATGCATTCGCAATGCTACATGGTCCCTGTAATCACATTGCTCCATGATCCATTTCATCCCAATGCTCTATGACCACTGTCATCACCATGCCCCATTATACCTGCCATCACAAAGTTCCATGGCCCCTGTCAGCACAATGTTCCATGACCGATGTCATCACTATCCTCCATGGTCCCTGTAATCACAATGCTCCATCCGCTTGTCAACGCAATGCTCCAGAACTCTTGTCATCATAATGCTCCATGCCCGCCTCATCACAATGCTCCATGACACTTGTCCTCACAATGCTCCATGGCCTTTGTCATCGCAATGCTCCATGGCCCCTGTTATCACAGTGCTCCATGTTACCTTTCATCACAATTCTAGATGACCATTGTCATCACAATGCCCCATGACACCTGTCATCACTATTCGCCATGGCACTTGTCATCACAATGCTCCATGATCCCTGTCATCATAATGTTCGATGACACTTGTCGTCACGGTGCTCCATGACCCCTGTCATCACAATATTCACTGCCCATGTAATCACAATGCTCCTGGTCCCCTGTAATCACAATGCTCCATAGCCTTAACATCACAATGCTCCAGAACTCTTGTCATCATTATGCCCCATGCCCATGTCATCACAATGCTCCATGGCCTATGTATTCACAATGCTCCATGGCCCCTGTAGTCACATTGCTCCATGATCCTTTTCATCACAATGCTCTATGACCACTGTCATCACAATGCCACATGACACCTGTCATTACAATGCTCTATGGCCCCTGTCAGCACAATGTTCCATGGCAGATATCATCACAATGATCCATGACCGCTGTCATCACAATGTTCCCTGCCCTTGTCATCTCAATGATCCCTGGCCCCTGTAATCACAATGCCCCATACCCTTGTCATCGCAATGCTCCAGATCACTTCTCATCATAATGCTCCATGCCCATGTCATCACAATGCTCCATGGCCCCTGTCATCACAGTGCTCCGTGATACCTTTCATCGTAATGATAGATGACCACTGTCATCACAATGCTCCATGACACCTGTCATCAGATTTGGCCATGGCCCTTATCATCACAATGCTCCAGGACACTTGTCTTCACAATGTTCCATGGCGCATTTCATCACAATGCTCCATGACCACTTTCATCAAATTGCTCCATGATGCCTGTCATCACAATGCTCCATGGCCTTTGTCATCAAAATTCTACATGGCCCCTGTAATAACAGTGCTTCAGGACAACATTTATCACAATGCTCCATGACCACTCTCATCACCATGCCAGATAAGACCTTTCATGACAATGCTCCATGGCCCTTGTCATCACAATATTCTATGACTTCTGTCATCACAATGCTCCATGCCCCTGTCATCACAATGCCCCATCACCCCTGCTATTACAATGCTCCATGACCCCTGTCCTCACAATGCCCCGAAACCCTTGTCATCACAATATTCCATGATCCGTGTAATCACGATGATCCATGAACCATTTCTGTACAATGCTCCAGTAGCCCGTTCATTAAAATGCTCCATGGCACGTGTCATAAGAATGCTCCAGGAACCCTTCCATCACAATAATCCATGACCCGTTTCCTCACAATTCTCCAGGACCGCTTTCATCACAATGCTCCATTTCCTTGGCATCTCAATGCTTCATGGCCCCTGTCATCACAATGATCCATGCCCTTGTCATCAAAATGCTCCAGAACTCTTGTCATCACTATGCTCCATGCCCATGTCATCACAATGCTCCTTGACCCCTGTCATCACAATGCTCCATGGCCTATGTATTCACAATGCTCCATGGCCCCTGTAGTCACATTGCTCCATGATCCTTTTCATCACAATGCTCTATGACCACTGTCATCACAATGCCACATGACACCTGTCATTTCAATGCTCTATGGCCCCTGTCAGCACAATGTTCCATGGCAGATATCATCACAATGATCCATGACCGCTGTCATCACAATGTTCCCTGCCCTTGTCATCTCAATGATCCCTGGCCCCTGTAATCACAATGCCCCATACCCTTGTCATCGCAATGCTCCAGATCACTTCTCATCATAATGCTCCATGCCCATGTCATCACAATGCTCCATGGCCCCTGTCATCACAGTGCTCCGTGATACCTTTCATCGTAATGATAGATGACCACTGTCATCACAATGCTCCATGACACCTGTCATCAGATTTGGCCATGGCCCTTATCATCACAATGCTCCAGGACACTTGTCTTCACAATGTTCCATGGCGCATTTCATCACAATGCTCCATGACCACTTTCATCAAATTGCTCCATGATGCCTGTCATCACAATGCTCCATGGCCTTTGTCATCAAAATTCTACATGGCCCCTGTAATAACAGTGCTTCAGGACAACATTTATCACAATGCTCCATGACCACTCTCATCACCATGCCAGATAAGACCTTTCATGACAATGCTCCATGGCCCTTGTCATCACAATATTCTATGACTTCTGTCATCACAATGCTCCATGCCCCTGTCATCACAATGCCCCATCACCCCTGCTATTACAATGCTCCATGACCCCTGTCCTCACAATGCCCCGAAACCCTTGTCATCACAATATTCCATGATCCGTGTAATCACGATGATCCATGAACCATTTCTGTACAATGCTCCAGTAGCCCGTTCATTAAAATGCTCCATGGCACGTGTCATAAGAATGCTCCAGGAACCCTTCCATCACAATAATCCATGACCCGTTTCCTCACAATTCTCCAGGACCGCTTTCATCACAATGCTCCATTTCCTTGGCATCTCAATGCTTCATGGCCCCTGTCATCACAATGATCCATGCCCTTGTCATCAAAATGCTCCAGAACTCTTGTCATCACTATGCTCCATGCCCATGTCATCACAATGCTCCTTGACCCCTGTCATCACAATGCTCCATGGCCTATGTATTCACAATGCTCCATGGCCCCTGTAGTCACATTGCTCCATGATCCTTTTCATCACAATGCTCTATGACCACTGTCATCACAATGCCACATGACACCTGTCATTACAATGCTCTATGGCCCCTGTCAGCACAATGTTCCATGGCAGATATCATCACAATGATCCATGACCGCTGTCATCACAATGTTCCCTGCCCTTGTCATCTCAATGATCCCTGGCCCCTGTAATCACAATGCCCCATACCCTTGTCATCGCAATGCTCCAGATCACTTCTCATCATAATGCTCCATGCCCATGTCATCACAATGCTCCATGGCCCCTGTCATCACAGTGCTCCGTGATACCTTTCATCGTAATGATAGATGACCACTGTCATCACAATGCTCCATGACACCTGTCATCAGATTTGGCCATGGCCCTTATCATCACAATGCTCCAGGACACTTGTCTTCACAATGTTCCATGGCGCATTTCATCACAATGCTCCATGACCACTTTCATCAAATTGCTCCATGATGCCTGTCATCACAATGCTCCATGGCCTTTGTCATCAAAATTCTACATGGCCCCTGTAATAACAGTGCTTCAGGACAACATTTATCACAATGCTCCATGACCACTCTCATCACCATGCCAGATAAGACCTTTCATGACAATGCTCCATGGCCCTTGTCATCACAATATTCTATGACTTCTGTCATCACAATGCTCCATGCCCCTGTCATCACAATGCCCCATCACCCCTGCTATTACAATGCTCCATGACCCCTGTCCTCACAATGCCCCGAAACCCTTGTCATCACAATATTCCATGATCCGTGTAATCACGATGATCCATGAACCATTTCTGTACAATGCTCCAGTAGCCCGTTCATTAAAATGCTCCATGGCACGTGTCATAAGAATGCTCCAGGAACCCTTCCATCATAATAATCCATGACCCGTTTCCTCACAATTCTCCAGGACCGCTTTCATCACAATGCTCCATTTCCTTGGCATCTCAATGCTTCATGGCCCCTGTCATCACAATGATCCATGCCCTTGTCATCAAAATGCTCCAGAACTCTTGTCATCACTATGCTCCATGCCCATGTCATCACAATGCTCCTTGACCCCTGTCATCACAATGCTCCATGGCCTATGTATTCACAATGCTCCATGGCCCCTGTAGTCACATTGCTCCATGATCCTTTTCATCACAATGCTCTATGACCACTGTCATCACAATGCCACATGACACCTGTCATTACAATGCTCTATGGCCCCTGTCAGCACAATGTTCCATGGCAGATATCATCACAATGATCCATGACCGCTGTCATCACAATGTTCCCTGCCCTTGTCATCTCAATGATCCCTGGCCCCTGTAATCACAATGCCCCATACCCTTGTCATCGCAATGCTCCAGATCACTTCTCATCATAATGCTCCATGCCCATGTCATCACAATGCTCCATGGCCCCTGTCATCACAGTGCTCCGTGATACCTTTCATCGTAATGATAGATGACCACTGTCATCACAATGCTCCATGACACCTGTCATCAGATTTGGCCATGGCCCTTATCATCACAATGCTCCAGGACACTTGTCTTCACAATGTTCCATGGCGCATTTCATCACAATGCTCCATGACCACTTTCATCAAATTGCTCCATGATGCCTGTCATCACAATGCTCCATGGCCTTTGTCATCAAAATTCTACATGGCCCCTGTAATAACAGTGCTTCAGGACAACATTTATCACAATGCTCCATGACCACTCTCATCACCATGCCAGATAAGACCTTTCATGACAATGCTCCATGGCCCTTGTCATCACAATATTCTATGACTTCTGTCATCACAATGCTCCATGCCCCTGTCATCACAATGCCCCATCACCCCTGCTATTACAATGCTCCATGACCCCTGTCCTCACAATGCCCCGAAACCCTTGTCATCACAATATTCCATGATCCGTGTAATCACGATGATCCATGAACCATTTCTGTACAATGCTCCAGTAGCCCGTTCATTAAAATGCTCCATGGCACGTGTCATAAGAATGCTCCAGGAACCCTTCCATCACAATAATCCATGACCCGTTTCCTCACAATTCTCCAGGACCGCTTTCATCACAATGCTCCATTTCCTTGGCATCTCAATGCTTCATGGCCCCTGTCATCACAATGATCCATGCCCTTGTCATCAAAATGCTCCAGAACTCTTGTCATCACTATGCTCCATGCCCATGTCATCACAATGCTCCTTGACCCCTGTCATCACAATGCTCCATGGCCTATGTATTCACAATGCTCCATGGCCCCTGTAGTCACATTGCTCCATGATCCTTTTCATCACAATGCTCTATGACCACTGTCATCACAATGCCACATGACACCTGTCATTACAATGCTCTATGGCCCCTGTCAGCACAATGTTCCATGGCAGATATCATCACAATGATCCATGACCGCTGTCATCACAATGTTCCCTGCCCTTGTCATCTCAATGATCCCTGGCCCCTGTAATCACAATGCCCCATACCCTTGTCATCGCAATGCTCCAGATCACTTCTCATCATAATGCTCCATGCCCATGTCATCACAATGCTCCATGGCCCCTGTCATCACAGTGCTCCGTGATACCTTTCATCGTAATGATAGATGACCACTGTCATCACAATGCTCCATGACACCTGTCATCAGATTTGGCCATGGCCCTTATCATCACAATGCTCCAGGACACTTGTCTTCACAATGTTCCATGGCGCATTTCATCACAATGCTCCATGACCACTTTCATCAAATTGCTCCATGATGCCTGTCATCACAATGCTCCATGGCCTTTGTCATCAAAATTCTACATGGCCCCTGTAATAACAGTGCTTCAGGACAACATTTATCACAATGCTCCATGACCACTCTCATCACCATGCCAGATAAGACCTTTCATGACAATGCTCCATGGCCCTTGTCATCACAATATTCTATGACTTCTGTCATCACAATGCTCCATGCCCCTGTCATCACAATGCCCCATCACCCCTGCTATTACAATGCTCCATGACCCCTGTCCTCACAATGCCCCGAAACCCTTGTCATCACAATATTCCATGATCCGTGTAATCACGATGATCCATGAACCATTTCTGTACAATGCTCCAGTAGCCCGTTCATTAAAATGCTCCATGGCACGTGTCATAAGAATGCTCCAGGAACCCTTCCATCACAATAATCCATGACCCGTTTCCTCACAATTCTCCAGGACCGCTTTCATCACAATGCTCCATTTCCTTGTCATCTCAATGCTTCATGGCCCCTGTCATCACAATGATCCATGCCCTTGTCATCAAAATGCTCCAGAACCCTTGTCATCACTATGCTCCATGCCCATGTCATCACAATGCTGCATGACCCCTGTCATCACAATGCTACATGACCCCTGTCATCACAATGTTCCATGCCCGTATCATCACAATGCTCCATTACCCATGTCATCGTAGTGATCCATGACCCCTTTCATCACAATGCTCCATGACACCTGTCATCACAATGCTCCGTGCTCTTTGTCACCACAATGCTCCATGACCACTGTCATCACCATGCCCCATGACCCCAGTCATCACAATGCTCCATAGCACTTGTCATCACAATGCTCCATTATCCCTGTCATCACAATGTTCCATGACTCTTGTCATCAAAATGCCTCATGATCCTTTTACTCACAATGCTCCATGACTCCTTTCATCACATGCTCCATGATACTTGTCATTACACTGTCCCATGACCTTTTTCATAACAATGCTCCATGATACCAGTCATCACAATAATCCATGACCATTTTCGTCACAATGCTCCATGCCCCTTTCAACACAATGCTCCATGACAACTGTCACCACAATGCTCCATGGCCTTTGTCATCACAATTATACATGGCCCCTGTAATCACAGTGCTCCATGACCCCTTTCATCACAATGCTCCATGATCACTGTCATCACAATGCCACATGAGCCCTGTCATCACATTGCTCCATGGCCCCTGTCATTACAATGCTCCATGACCACTGTCATCACAATGTTCCATGATGGCTGTAATCACAATGACCCATGACACCTTTCCTCAGAAGGCTCCAGTACACCTGTCATCACAATGCTCCAATGCCCGTCTCATCACAAAGTTCCATGATCCCTGTCAGCACAACGTTACAGGACAATTGTCATCACAATGCTCCATGACAACTGTCATCACAATGTTGCCTGCCCATGTCATCAAAATGCTCCATGTCCCCTGTAATCACAATGTTCCATTACACCTGTCATCACAATGTTCCCTGCCCAGGTCATCACAATGCTCCATGAACACTGTCATCACAATGTTCCATGACAGTTGTCATCACAATGCTCCATGACCCCTGTAATCACAATGCTCCATGCCCTTGTCATCACAATGCTCCAGAACTCTTGTCATCATAATGATGAATGCCCGTGTCATCACAAAGCTCCATGATACTTGTCATCACAATGTTCCATGGCCTTGTCATCACTATACTCCATGGCCCCCGTCATCACAGTGCTCCATGATACCTTTCATCACAATTCTAGATGACCACTGTCATCACAATGCCCCAAGACACATGTCATCACAATTCGCCATGGCCCTTGTCATCACAATGCTCCATGACCCGTGGCATCACAATGGTCCAGGACACTTGTCATCACAATGATCCATGACCACTTACATCACAATGCTCCTTGACTCCCGTCATCACAATGCTCCATAGCCTATGCATTCGCAATGCTACATGGTCCCTGTAATCACATTGCTCCATGATCCATTTCATCCCAATGCTCTATGACCACTGTCATCACCATGCCCCATTATACCTGTCATCACAAAGTTCCATGGCCCCTGTCAGCACAATGTTCCATGACAGATGTCATCACTATCCTCCATGGTCCCTGTAATCACAATGCTCCATCCGCTTGTCAACGCAATGCTCCAGAACTCTTGTCATCATAATGCTCCATGCCCGCCTCATCACAATGCTCCATGACACTTGTCCTCACAATGCTCCATGGCCTTTGTCATCGCAATGCTCCATGGCCCCTGTTATCACAGTGCTCCATGTTACCTTTCATCACAATTCTAGATGACCATTGTCATCACAATGCCCCATGACACCTGTCATCACTATTCGCCATGGCACTTGTCATCACAATGCTCCATGATCCCTGTCATCATAATGTTCGATGACACTTGTTGTCACGGTGCTCCATGACCCCTGTCATCACAATATTCACTGCCCATGTAATCACAATGCTCCTGGTCCCCTGTAATCACAATGCTCCATAGCCTTAACATCACAATGCTCCAGAACTCTTGTCATCATTATGCCCCATGCCCATGTCATCACAATGCTCCTTGACCCCTGTCATCACAATGCTCCATGGCCTATGTATTCACAATGCTCCATGGCCCCTGTAGTCACATTGCTCCATGATCCTTTTCATCACAATGCTCTATGACCACTGTCATCACAATGCCACATGACACCTGTCATTACAATGCTCTATGGCCCCTGTCAGCACAATGTTCCATGGCAGATATCATCACAATGATCCATGACCGCTGTCATCACAATGTTCCCTGCCCTTGTCATCTCAATGATCCCTGGCCCCTGTAATCACAATGCCCCATACCCTTGTCATCGCAATGCTCCAGATCACTTCTCATCATAATGCTCCATGCCCATGTCATCACAATGCTCCATGGCCCCTGTCATCACAGTGCTCCGTGATACCTTTCATCGTAATGATAGATGACCACTGTCATCACAATGCTCCATGACACCTGTCATCAGATTTGGCCATGGCCCTTATCATCACAATGCTCCAGGACACTTGTCTTCACAATGTTCCATGGCGCATTTCATCACAATGTTCCATGACCACTTTCATCAAATTGCTCCATGATGCCTGTCATCACAATGCTCCATGGCCTTTGTCATCAAAATTCTACATGGCCCATGTAATAACAGTGCTTCAGGACAACATTTATCACAATGCTCCATGACCACTCTCATCACCATGCCAGATAAGACCTTTCATGACAATGCTCCATGGCCCTTGTCATCACAATATTCTATGACTTCTGTCATCACAATGCTCCATGCCCCTGTCATCACAATGCCCCATCACCCCTGCTATTACAATGCTCCATGACCCCTGTCCTCACAATGCCCCGAAACCCTTGTCATCACAATATTCCATGATCCGTGTAATCACGATGATCCATGAACCATTTCTGTACAATGCTCCAGTAGCCCGTTCATTAAAATGCTCCATGGCACGTGTCATCAGAATGCTCCAGGAACCCTTCCATCACAATAATCCATGACCCGTTTCCTCACAATTCTCCAGGACCGCTTTCATCACAATGCTCCATTTCCTTGTCATCTCAATTCTTCATGGCCCCTGTCATCACAATGATCCATGCCCTTGTCATCAAAATGCTCCAGAACTCTTGTCATCACTATGCTCCATGCCCATGTCATCACAATGCTGCATGACCCCTGTCATCACAATGATACATGACCACTGTCATCACAATGCCACATGAGCCCTGTCATCACATTGCTCCATGGCCCTTGTCATTACAATGCTCCATGACCACTGTCATCACAATGTTCCATGATGGCTGTAATCACAATGACCCATGACACCTTTCCTCAGAAGGCTCCAGTACACCTGTCATCACAATGCTCCAATGCCCGTCTCATCACAAAGTTCCATGATCCCTGTCAGCACAACGTTACAGGACAATTGTCATCACAATGCTCCATGACAACTGTCATCACAATGTTGCCTGCCCATGTCATCAAAATGCTCCATGTCCCCTGTAATCACAATGTTCCATTACACCTGTCATCACAATGTTCCCTGCCCATGTCATCACAATGCTCCATTACCAATGAAATCAAAATGTTCGCCTGCCCTTGTCATCAAAATGCTCCATGGCCCCTTTAATCACAATGCTCCATGAACACTGTCATCACAATGTTCCATGACAGTTGTCATCACAATGCTCCATGACCCCTGTAATCACAATGCTCCATGCCCTTGTCATCACAATGCTCCAGAACTCTTGTCATCATAGTGATGAATGCCCGTGTCATCACAAAGCTCCATGATACTTGTCATCACAATGTTCCATGGCCTTGTCATCACTATACTCCATGGCCCCCGTCATCACAGTGCTCTATGATACCTTTCATCACAATTCTAGATGACCACTGTCATCACAATGCCCCAAGACACATGTCATCACAATTCGCCATGGCCCTTGTCATCACAATGCTCCATGACCCGTGGCATCAAAATGGTCCAGGACACTTGTCATCACAATGATCCATGACCACTTACATCACAATGCTCCTTGACTCCCGTCATCACAATGCTCCATAGCCTATGCATTCGCAATGCTACATGGTCCCTGTAATCACATTGCTCCATGATCCATTTCATCCCAATGCTCTATGACCACTGTCATCACCATGCCCCATTATACCTGTCATCACAAAGTTCCATGGCCCCTGTCAGCACAATGTTCCATGACAGATGTCATCACTATCCTCCATGGTCCCTGTAATCACAATGCTCCATCCGCTTGTCAATGCAATGCTCCAGAACTCTTGTCATCATAATGCTCCATGCCCGCCTCATCACAATGCTCCATGACACTTGTCCTCACAATGCTCCATGGCCTTTGTCATCGCAATGCTCCATGGCCCCTGTTATCACAGTGCTCCATGTTACCTTTCATCACAATTCTAGATGACCATTGTCATCACAATGCCCCATGACACCTGTCATCACTATTCGCCATGGCACTTGTCATCACAATGCTCCATGATCCCTGTCATCATAATGTTCGATGACACTTGTCGTCACGGTGCTCCATGACCCCTGTCATCACAATATTCACTGCCCATGTAATCACAATGCTCCTGGTCCCCTGTAATCACAATGCTCCATAGCCTTAACATCACAATGCTCCAGAACTCTTGTCATCATTATGCCCCATGCCCATGTCATCACAATGCTCCTTGACCCCTGTCATCACAATGCTCCATGGCCTATGTATTCACAATGCTCCATGGCCCCTGTAGTCACATTGCTCCATGATCCTTTTCATCACAATGCTCTATGACCACTGTCATCACAATGCCACATGACACCTGTCATTACAATGCTCTATGGCCCCTGTCAGCACAATGTTCCATGGCAGATATCATCACAATGATCCATGACCGCTGTCATCACAATGTTCCCTGCCCTTGTCATCTCAATCATCCCTGGCCCCTGTAATCACAATGCCCCATACCCTTGTCATCGCAATGCTCCAGATCACTTCTCATCATAATGCTCCATGCCCATGTCATCACAATGCTCCATGGCCCCTGTCATCACAGTGCTCCGTGATACCTTTCATCGTAATGATAGATGACCACTGTCATCACAATGCTCCATGACACCTGTCATCAGATTTGGCCATGGCCCTTATCATCACAATGCTCCAGGACACTTGTCTTCACAATGTTCCATGGCGCATTTCATCACAATGCTCCATGACCACTTTCATCAAATTGCTCCATGATGCCTGTCATCACAATGCTCCATGGCCTTTGTCATCAAAATTCTACATGGCCCCTGTAATAACAGTGCTTCAGGACAACATTTATCACAATGCTCCATGACCACTCTCATCACCATGCCAGATAAGACCTTTCATGACAATGCTCCATGGCCCTTGTCATCACAATATTCTATGACTTCTGTCATCACAATGCTCCATGCCCCTGTCATCACAATGCCCCATCACCCCTGCTATTACAATGCTCCATGACCCCTGTCCTCACAATGCCCCGAAACCCTTGTCATCACAATATTCCATGATCCGTGTAATCACGATGATCCATGAACCATTTCTGTACAATGCTCCAGTACCCCTTTCATTAAAATGCTCCATGGCACTTGTCATCAGAATGCTGCAGGAACCCTTCCATCACAATAATCCATGACCCGTTTCCTCACAATTCTCCAGGACCGCTTTCATCACAATGCTCCATTCCCTTGTCATCTCAATGCTTCATGGCCCCTGTCATCACAATGATCCATGCCCTTGTCATCAAAATGCTCCAGAACCCTTGTCATCACTATGCTCCATGCCCATGTCATCACAATGCTGCATGACCCCTGTCATCACAATGCTACATGACCCCTGTCATCACAATGTTCCATGCCCGTATCATCACAATGCTCCATTACCCATGTCATCGTAGTGATCCATGACCCCTTTCATCACAATGCTCCATGACACCTGTCATCACAATGCTCCGTGCTCTTTGTCACCACAATGCTCCATGACCACTGTCATCACCATGCCCCATGACCCCAGTCATCACAATGCTCCATAGCACTTGTCATCACAATGCTCCATTATCCCTGTCATCACAATGTTCCATGACTCTTGTCATCAAAATGCCTCATGATCCTTTTACTCACAATGCTCCATGACTCCTTTCATCACATGCTCCATGATACTTGTCATTACACTGTCCCATGACCTTTTTCATAACAATGCTCCATGATACCAGTCATCACAATAATCCATGACCATTTTCGTCACAATGCTCCATGCCCCTTTCAACACAATGCTCCATGACAACTGTCACCACAATGCTCCATGGCCTTTGTCATCACAATTATACATGGCCCCTGTAATCACAGTGCTCCATGACCCCTTTCATCACAATGCTCCATGATCACTGTCATCACAATGCCACATGAGCCCTGTCATCACATTGCTCCATGGCCCCTGTCATTACAATGCTCCATGACCACTGTCATCACAATGTTCCATGATGGCTGTAATCACAATGACCCATGACACCTTTCCTCAGAAGGCTCCAGTACACCTGTCATCACAATGCTCCAATGCCCGTCTCATCACAAAGTTCCATGATCCCTGTCAGCACAACATTACAGGACAATTGTCATCACAATGCTCCATGACAACTGTCATCACAATGTTGCCTGCCCATGTCATCAAAATGCTCCATGTCCCCTGTAATCACAATGTTCCATTACACCTGTCATCACAATGTTCCCTGCCCAGGTCATCACAATGCTCCATGAACACTGTCATCACAATGTTCCATGACAGTTGTCATCACAATGCTCCATGACCCCTGTAATCACAATGCTCCATGCCCTTGTCATCACAATGCTCCAGAACTCTTGTCATCATAATGATGAATGCCCGTGTCATCACAAAGCTCCATGATACTTGTCATCACAATGTTCCATGGCCTTGTCATCACTATACTCCATGGCCCCCGTCATCACAGTGCTCCATGATACCTTTCATCACAATTCTAGATGACCACTGTCATCACAATGCCCCAAGACACATGTCATCACAATTCGCCATGGCCCTTGTCATCACAATGCTCCATGACCCGTGGCATCACAATGGTCCAGGACACTTGTCATCACAATGATCCATGACCACTTACATCACAATGCTCCTTGACTCCCGTTATCACAATGCTCCATAGCCTATGCATTCGCAATGCTACATGGTCCCTGTAATCACATTGCTCCATGATCCATTTCATCCCAATGCTCTATGACCACTGTCATCACCATGCCCCATTATACCTGTCATCACAAAGTTCCATGGCCCCTGTCAGCACAATGTTCCATGACAGATGTCATCACTATCCTCCATGGTCCCTGTAATCACAATGCTCCATCCGCTTGTCAACGCAATGCTCCAGAACTCTTGTCATCATAATGCTCCATGCCCGCCTCATCACAATGCTCCATGACACTTGTCCTCACAATGCTCCATGGCCTTTGTCATCGCAATGCTCCATGGACCCTGTTATCACAGTGCTCCATGTTACCTTTCATCACAATTCTAGATGACCATTGTCATCACAATGCCCCATGACACCTGTCATCACTATTCGCCATGGCACTTGTCATCACAATGCTCCATGATCCCTGTCATCATAATGTTCGATGACACTTGTCGTCACGGTGCTCCATGACCCCTGTCATCACAATATTCACTGCCCATGTAATCACAATGCTCCTGGTCCCCTGTAATCACAATGCTCCATAGCCTTAACATCACAATGCTCCAGAACTCTTGTCATCATTATGCCCCATGCCCATGTCATCACAATGCTCCTTGACCCCTGTCATCACAATGCTCCATGGCCTATGTATTCACAATGCTCCATGGCCCCTGTAGTCACATTGCTCCATGATCCTTTTCATCACAATGCTCTATGACCACTGTCATCACAATGCCACATGACACCTGTCATTACAATGCTCTATGGCCCCTGTCAGCACAATGTTCCATGGCAGATATCATCACAATGATCCATGACCGCTGTCATCACAATGTTCCCTGCCCTTGTCATCTCAATGATCCCTGGCCCCTGTAATCACAATGCCCCATACCCTTGTCATCGCAATGCTCCAGATCACTTCTCATCATAATGCTCCATGCCCATGTCATCACAATGCTCCATGGCCCCTGTCATCACAGTGCTCCGTGATACCTTTCATCGTAATGATAGATGACCACTGTCATCACAATGCTCCATGACACCTGTCATCAGATTTGGCCATGGCCCTTATCATCACAATGCTCCAGGACACTTGTCTTCACAATGTTCCATGGCGCATTTCATCACAATGTTCCATGACCACTTTCATCAAATTGCTCCATGATGCCTGTCATCACAATGCTCCATGGCCTTTGTCATCAAAATTCTACATGGCCCCTGTAATAACAGTGCTTCAGGACAACATTTATCACAATGCTCCATGACCACTCTCATCACCATGCCAGATAAGACCTTTCATGACAATGCTCCATGGCCCTTGTCATCACAATATTCTATGACTTCTGTCATCACAATGCTCCATGCCCCTGTCATCACAATGCCCCATCACCCCTGCTATTACAATGCTCCATGACCCCTGTCCTCACAATGCCCCGAAACCCTTGTCATCACAATATTCCATGATCCGTGTAATCACGATGATCCATGAACCATTTCTGTACAATGCTCCAGTAGCCCGTTCATTAAAATGCTCCATGGCACGTGTCATCAGAATGCTCCAGGAACCCTTCCATCACAATAATCCATGACCCGTTTCCTCACAATTCTCCAGGACCGCTTTCATCACAATGCTCCATTTCCTTGTCATCTCAATTCTTCATGGCCCCTGTCATCACAATGATCCATGCCCTTGTCATCAAAATGCTCCAGAACTCTTGTCATCACTATGCTCCATGCCCATGTCATCACAATGCTGCATGACCCCTGTCATCACAATGATACATGACCACTGTCATCACAATGCCACATGAGCCCTGTCATCACATTGCTCCATGGCCCTTGTCATTACAATGCTCCATGACCACTGTCATCACAATGTTCCATGATGGCTGTAATCACAATGACCCATGACACCTTTCCTCAGAAGGCTCCAGTACACCTGTCATCACAATGCTCCAATGCCCGTCTCATCACAAATTTCCATGATCCCTGTCAGCACAACGTTACAGGACAATTGTCATCACAATGCTCCATGACAACTGTCATCACAATGTTGCCTGCCCATGTCATCAAAATGCTCCATGTCCCCTGTAATCACAATGTTCCATTACACCTGTCATCACAATGTTCCCTGCCCATGTCATCACAATGCTCCATTACCAATGAAATCAAAATGTTCGCCTGCCCTTGTCATCAAAATGCTCCATGGCCCCTTTAATCACAATGCTCCATGAACACTGTCATCACAATGTTCCATGACAGTTGTCATCACAATGCTCCATGACCCCTGTAATCACAATGCTCCATGCCCTTGTCATCACAATGCTCCAGAACTCTTGTCATCATAGTGATGAATGCCCGTGTCATCACAAAGCTCCATGATACTTGTCATCACAATGTTCCATGGCCTTGTCATCACTATACTCCATGGCCCCCGTCATCACAGTGCTCTATGATACCTTTCATCACAATTCTAGATGACCACTGTCATCACAATGCCCCAAGACACATGTCATCACAATTCGCCATGGCCCTTGTCATCACAATGCTCCATGACCCGTGGCATCAAAATGGTCCAGGACACTTGTCATCACAATGATCCATGACCACTTACATCACAATGCTCCTTGACTCCCGTCATCACAATGCTCCATAGCCTATGCATTCGCAATGCTACATGGTCCCTGTAATCACATTGCTCCATGATCCATTTCATCCCAATGCTCTATGACCACTGTCATCACCATGCCCCATTATACCTGTCATCACAAAGTTCCATGGCCCCTGTCAGCACAATGTTCCATGACAGATGTCATCACTATCCTCCATGGTCCCTGTAATCACAATGCTCCATCCGCTTGTCAATGCAATGCTCCAGAACTCTTGTCATCATAATGCTCCATGCCCGCCTCATCACAATGCTCCATGACACTTGTCCTCACAATGCTCCATGGCCTTTGTCATCGCAATGCTCCATGGCCCCTGTTATCACAGTGCTCCATGTTACCTTTCATCACAATTCTAGATGACCATTGTCATCACAATGCCCCATGACACCTGTCATCACTATTCGCCATGGCACTTGTCATCACAATGCTCCATGATCCCTGTCATCATAATGTTCGATGACACTTGTCGTCACGGTGCTCCATGACCCCTGTCATCACAATATTCACTGCCCATGTAATCACAATGCTCCTGGTCCCCTGTAATCACAATGCTCCATAGCCTTAACATCACAATGCTCCAGAACTCTTGTCATCATTATGCCCCATGCCCATGTCATCACAATGCTCCTTGACCCCTGTCATCACAATGCTCCATGGCCTATGTATTCACAATGCTCCATGGCCCCTGTAGTCACATTGCTCCATGATCCTTTTCATCACAATGCTCTATGACCACTGTCATCACAATGCCACATGACACCTGTCATTACAATGCTCTATGGCCCCTGTCAGCACAATGTTCCATGGCAGATATCATCACAATGATCCATGACCGCTGTCATCACAATGTTCCCTGCCCTTGTCATCTCAATCATCCCTGGCCCCTGTAATCACAATGCCCCATACCCTTGTCATCGCAATGCTCCAGATCACTTCTCATCATAATGCTCCATGCCCATGTCATCACAATGCTCCATGGCCCCTGTCATCACAGTGCTCCGTGATACCTTTCATCGTAATGATAGATGACCACTGTCATCACAATGCTCCATGACACCTGTCATCAGATTTGGCCATGGCCCTTATCATCACAATGCTCCAGGACACTTGTCTTCACAATGTTCCATGGCGCATTTCATCACAATGCTCCATGACCACTTTCATCAAATTGCTCCATGATGCCTGTCATCACAATGCTCCATGGCCTTTGTCATCAAAATTCTACATGGCCCCTGTAATAACAGTGCTTCAGGACAACATTTATCACAATGCTCCATGACCACTCTCATCACCATGCCAGATAAGACCTTTCATGACAATGCTCCATGGCCCTTGTCATCACAATATTCTATGACTTCTGTCATCACAATGCTCCATGCCCCTGTCATCACAATGCCCCATCACCCCTGCTATTACAATGCTCCATGACCCCTGTCCTCACAATGCCCCGAAACCCTTGTCATCACAATATTCCATGATCCGTGTAATCACGATGATCCATGAACCATTTCTGTACAATGCTCCAGTACCCCTTTCATTAAAATGCTCCATGGCACTTGTCATCAGAATGCTGCAGGAACCCTTCCATCACAATAATCCATGACCCGTTTCCTCACAATTCTCCAGGACCGCTTTCATCACAATGCTCCATTCCCTTGTCATCTCAATGCTTCATGGCCCCTGTCATCACAATGATCCATGCCCTTGTCATCAAAATGCTCCAGAACCCTTGTCATCACTATGCTCCATGCCCATGTCATCACAATGCTGCATGACCCCTGTCATCACAATGCTACATGACCCCTGTCATCACAATGTTCCATGCCCGTATCATCACAATGCTCCATTACCCATGTCATCGTAGTGATCCATGACCCCTTTCATCACAATGCTCCATGACACCTGTCATCACAATGCTCCGTGCTCTTTGTCACCACAATGCTCCATGACCACTGTCATCACCATGCCCCATGACCCCAGTCATCACAATGCTCCATAGCACTTGTCATCACAATGCTCCATTATCCCTGTCATCACAATGTTCCATGACTCTTGTCATCAAAATGCCTCATGATCCTTTTACTCACAATGCTCCATGACTCCTTTCATCACATGCTCCATGATACTTGTCATTACACTGTCCCATGACCTTTTTCATAACAATGCTCCATGATACCAGTCATCACAATAATCCATGACCATTGTCGTCACAATGCTCCATGCCCTTTTCAACACAATGCTCCATGACAACTGTCACCACAATGCTCCATGGCCTTTGTCATCACAATTATACATGGCCCCTGTAATCACAGTGCTCCATGACCCCTTTCATCACAATGCTCCATGATCACTGTCATCACAATGCCACATGAGCCCTGTCATCACATTGCTCCATGGCCCCTGTCATTACAATGCTCCATGACCACTGTCATCACAATGTTCCATGATGGCTGTAATCACAATGACCCATGACACCTTTCCTCAGAAGGCTCCAGTACACCTGTCATCACAATGCTCCAATGCCCGTCTCATCACAAAGTTCCATGATCCCTGTCAGCACAACATTACAGGACAATTGTCATCACAATGCTCCATGACAACTGTCATCACAATGTTGCCTGCCCATGTCATCAAAATGCTCCATGTCCCCTGTAATCACAATGTTCCATTACACCTGTCATCACAATGTTCCCTGCCCAGGTCATCACAATGCTCCATGAACACTGTCATCACAATGTTCCATGACAGTTGTCATCACAATGCTCCATGACCCCTGTAATCACAATGCTCCATGCCCTTGTCATCACAATGCTCCAGAACTCTTGTCATCATAATGATGAATGCCCGTGTCATCACAAAGCTCCATGATACTTGTCATCACAATGTTCCATGGCCTTGTCATCACTATACTCCATGGCCCCCGTCATCACAGTGCTCCATGATACCTTTCATCACAATTCTAGATGACCACTGTCATCACAATGCCCCAAGACACATGTCATCACAATTCGCCATGGCCCTTGTCATCACAATGCTCCATGACCCGTGGCATCACAATGGTCCAGGACACTTGTCATCACAATGATCCATGACCACTTACATCACAATGCTCCTTGACTCCCGTTATCACAATGCTCCATAGCCTATGCATTCGCAATGCTACATGGTCCCTGTAATCACATTGCTCCATGATCCATTTCATCCCAATGCTCTATGACCACTGTCATCACCATGCCCCATTATACCTGTCATCACAAAGTTCCATGGCCCCTGTCAGCACAATGTTCCATGACAGATGTCATCACTATCCTCCATGGTCCCTGTAATCACAATGCTCCATCCGCTTGTCAACGCAATGCTCCAGAACTCTTGTCATCATAATGCTCCATGCCCGCCTCATCACAATGCTCCATGACACTTGTCCTCACAATGCTCCATGGCCTTTGTCATCGCAATGCTCCATGGACCCTGTTATCACAGTGCTCCATGTTACCTTTCATCACAATTCTAGATGACCATTGTCATCACAATGCCCCATGACACCTGTCATCACTATTCGCCATGGCACTTGTCATCACAATGCTCCATGATCCCTGTCATCATAATGTTCGATGACACTTGTCGTCACGGTGCTCCATGACCCCTGTCATCACAATATTCACTGCCCATGTAATCACAATGCTCCTGGTCCCCTGTAATCACAATGCTCCATAGCCTTAACATCACAATGCTCCAGAACTCTTGTCATCATTATGCCCCATGCCCATGTCATCACAATGCTCCTTGACCCCTGTCATCACAATGCTCCATGGCCTATGTATTCACAATGCTCCATGGCCCCTGTAGTCACATTGCTCCATGATCCTTTTCATCACAATGCTCTATGACCACTGTCATCACAATGCCACATGACACCTGTCATTACAATGCTCTATGGCCCCTGTCAGCACAATGTTCCATGGCAGATATCATCACAATGATCCATGACCGCTGTCATCACAATGTTCCCTGCCCTTGTCATCTCAATGATCCCTGGCCCCTGTAATCACAATGCCCCATACCCTTGTCATCGCAATGCTCCAGATCACTTCTCATCATAATGCTCCATGCCCATGTCATCACAATGCTCCATGGCCCCTGTCATCACAGTGCTCCGTGATACCTTTCATCGTAATGATAGATGACCACTGTCATCACAATGCTCCATGACACCTGTCATCAGATTTGGCCATGGCCCTTATCATCACAATGCTCCAGGACACTTGTCTTCACAATGTTCCATGGCGCATTTCATCACAATGTTCCATGACCACTTTCATCAAATTGCTCCATGATGCCTGTCATCACAATGCTCCATGGCCTTTGTCATCAAAATTCTACATGGCCCCTGTAATAACAGTGCTTCAGGACAACATTTATCACAATGCTCCATGACCACTCTCATCACCATGCCAGATAAGACCTTTCATGACAATGCTCCATGGCCCTTGTCATCACAATATTCTATGACTTCTGTCATCACAATGCTCCATGCCCCTGTCATCACAATGCCCCATCACCCCTGCTATTACAATGCTCCATGACCCCTGTCCTCACAATGCCCCGAAACCCTTGTCATCACAATATTCCATGATCCGTGTAATCACGATGATCCATGAACCATTTCTGTACAATGCTCCAGTAGCCCGTTCATTAAAATGCTCCATGGCACGTGTCATAAGAATGCTCCAGGAACCCTTCCATCACAATAATCCATGACCCGTTTCCTCACAATTCTCCAGGACCGCTTTCATCACAATGCTCCATTTCCTTGTCATCTCAATTCTTCATGGCCCCTGTCATCACAATGATCCATGCCCTTGTCATCAAAATGCTCCAGAACTCTTGTCATCACTATGCTCCATGCCCATGTCATCACAATGCTGCATGACCCCTGTCATCACAATGATACATGACCACTGTCATCACAATGCCACATGAGCCCTGTCATCACATTGCTCCATGGCCCCTGTCATTACAATGCTCCATGACCACTGTCATCACAATGTTCCATGATGGCTGTAATCACAATGACCCATGACACCTTTCCTCAGAAGGCTCCAGTACACCTGTCATCACAATGCTCCAATGCCCGTCTCATCACAAAGTTCCATGATCCCTGTCAGCACAACGTTACAGGACAATTGTCATCACAATGCTCCATGACAACTGTCATCACAATGTTGCCTGCCCATGTCATCAAAATGCTCCATGTCCCCTGTAATCACAATGTTCCATTACACCTGTCATCACAATGTTCCCTGCCCATGTCATCACAATGCTCCATTACCAATGAAATCAAAATGTTCGCCTGCCCTTGTCATCAAAATGCTCCATGGCCCCTTTAATCACAATGCTCCATGAACACTGTCATCACAATGTTCCATGACAGTTGTCATCACAATGCTCCATGACCCCTGTAATCACAATGCTCCATGCCCTTGTCATCACAATGCTCCAGAACTCTTGTCATCATAATGATGAATGCCCGTGTCATCACAAAGCTCCATGATACTTGTCATCACAATGTTCCATGGCCTTGTCATCACTATACTCCATGGCCCCCGTCATCACAGTGCTCCATGATACCTTTCATCACAATTCTAGATGACCACTGTCATCACAATGCCCCAAGACACATGTCATCACAATTCGCCATGGCCCTTGTCATCACAATGCTCCATGACCCGTGGCATCACAATGGTCCAGGACACTTGTCATCACAATGATCCATGACCACTTACATCACAATGCTCCTTGACTCCCGTCATCACAATGCTCCATAGCCTATGCATTCGCAATGCTACATGGTCCCTGTAATCACATTGCTCCATGATCCATTTCATCCCAATGCTCTATGACCACTGTCATCACCATGCCCCATTATACCTGTCATCACAAAGTTCCATGGCCCCTGTCAGCACAATGTTCCATGACAGATGTCATCACTATCCTCCATGGTCCCTGTAATCACAATGCTCCATCCGCTTGTCAATGCAATGCTCCAGAACTCTTGTCATCATAATGCTCCATGCCCGCCTCATCACAATGCTCCATGACACTTGTCCTCACAATGCTCCATGGCCTTTGTCATCGCAATGCTCCATGGCCCCTGTTATCACAGTGCTCCATGTTACCTTTCATCACAATTCTAGATGACCATTGTCATCACAATGCCCCATGACACCTGTCATCACTATTCGCCATGGCACTTGTCATCACAATGCTCCATGATCCCTGTCATCATAATGTTCGATGACACTTGTCGTCACGGTGCTCCATGACCCCTGTCATCACAATATTCACTGCCCATGTAATCACAATGCTCCTGGTCCCCTGTAATCACAATGCTCCATAGCCTTAACATCACAATGCTCCAGAACTCTTGTCATCATTATGCCCCATGCCCATGTCATCACAATGCTCCTTGACCCCTGTCATCACAATGCTCCATGGCCTATGTATTCACAATGCTCCATGGCCCCTGTAGTCACATTGCTCCATGATCCTTTTCATCACAATGCTCTATGACCACTGTCATCACAATGCCACATGACACCTGTCATTACAATGCTCTATGGCCCCTGTCAGCACAATGTTCCATGGCAGATATCATCACAATGATCCATGACCGCTGTCATCACAATGTTCCCTGCCCTTGTCATCTCAATCATCCCTGGCCCCTGTAATCACAATGCCCCATACCCTTGTCATCGCAATGCTCCAGATCACTTCTCATCATAATGCTCCATGCCCATGTCATCACAATGCTCCATGGCCCCTGTCATCACAGTGCTCCGTGATACCTTTCATCGTAATGATAGATGACCACTGTCATCACAATGCTCCATGACACCTGTCATCAGATTTGGCCATGGCCCTTATCATCACAATGCTCCAGGACACTTGTCTTCACAATGTTCCATGGCGCATTTCATCACAATGCTCCATGACCACTTTCATCAAATTGCTCCATGATGCCTGTCATCACAATGCTCCATGGCCTTTGTCATCAAAATTCTACATGGCCCCTGTAATAACAGTGCTTCAGGACAACATTTATCACAATGCTCCATGACCACTCTCATCACCATGCCAGATAAGACCTTTCATGACAATGCTCCATGGCCCTTGTCATCACAATATTCTATGACTTCTGTCATCACAATGCTCCATGCCCCTGTCATCACAATGCCCCATCACCCCTGCTATTACAATGCTCCATGACCCCTGTCCTCACAATGCCCCGAAACCCTTGTCATCACAATATTCCATGATCCGTGTAATCACGATGATCCATGAACCATTTCTGTACAATGCTCCAGTACCCCTTTCATTAAAATGCTCCATGGCACTTGTCATCAGAATGCTGCAGGAACCCTTCCATCACAATAATCCATGACCCGTTTCCTCACAATTCTCCAGGACCGCTTTCATCACAATGCTCCATTCCCTTGTCATCTCAATGCTTCATGGCCCCTGTCATCACAATGATCCATGCCCTTGTCATCAAAATGCTCCAGAACCCTTGTCATCACTATGCTCCATGCCCATGTCATCACAATGCTGCATGACCCCTGTCATCACAATGCTACATGACCCCTGTCATCACAATGTTCCATGCCCGTATCATCACAATGCTCCATTACCCATGTCATCGTAGTGATCCATGACCCCTTTCATCACAATGCTCCATGACACCTGTCATCACAATGCTCCGTGCTCTTTGTCACCACAATGCTCCATGACCACTGTCATCACCATGCCCCATGACCCCAGTCATCACAATGCTCCATAGCACTTGTCATCACAATGCTCCATTATCCCTGTCATCACAATGTTCCATGACTCTTGTCATCAAAATGCCTCATGATCCTTTTACTCACAATGCTCCATGACTCCTTTCATCACATGCTCCATGATACTTGTCATTACACTGTCCCATGACCTTTTTCATAACAATGCTCCATGATACCAGTCATCACAATAATCCATGACCATTTTCGTCACAATGCTCCATGCCCCTTTCAACACAATGCTCCATGACAACTGTCACCACAATGCTCCATGGCCTTTGTCATCACAATTATACATGGCCCCTGTAATCACAGTGCTCCATGACCCCTTTCATCACAATGCTCCATGATCACTGTCATCACAATGCCACATGAGCCCTGTCATCACATTGCTCCATGGCCCCTGTCATTACAATGCTCCATGACCACTGTCATCACAATGTTCCATGATGGCTGTAATCACAATGACCCATGACACCTTTCCTCAGAAGGCTCCAGTACACCTGTCATCACAATGCTCCAATGCCCGTCTCATCACAAAGTTCCATGATCCCTGTCAGCACAACATTACAGGACAATTGTCATCACAATGCTCCATGACAACTGTCATCACAATGTTGCCTGCCCATGTCATCAAAATGCTCCATGTCCCCTGTAATCACAATGTTCCATTACACCTGTCATCACAATGTTCCCTGCCCAGGTCATCACAATGCTCCATGAACACTGTCATCACAATGTTCCATGACAGTTGTCATCACAATGCTCCATGACCCCTGTAATCACAATGCTCCATGCCCTTGTCATCACAATGCTCCAGAACTCTTGTCATCATAATGATGAATGCCCGTGTCATCACAAAGCTCCATGATACTTGTCATCACAATGTTCCATGGCCTTGTCATCACTATACTCCATGGCCCCCGTCATCACAGTGCTCCATGATACCTTTCATCACAATTCTAGATGACCACTGTCATCACAATGCCCCAAGACACATGTCATCACAATTCGCCATGGCCCTTGTCATCACAATGCTCCATGACCCGTGGCATCACAATGGTCCAGGACACTTGTCATCACAATGATCCATGACCACTTACATCACAATGCTCCTTGACTCCCGTTATCACAATGCTCCATAGCCTATGCATTCGCAATGCTACATGGTCCCTGTAATCACATTGCTCCATGATCCATTTCATCCCAATGCTCTATGACCACTGTCATCACCATGCCCCATTATACCTGTCATCACAAAGTTCCATGGCCCCTGTCAGCACAATGTTCCATGACAGATGTCATCACTATCCTCCATGGTCCCTGTAATCACAATGCTCCATCCGCTTGTCAACGCAATGCTCCAGAACTCTTGTCATCATAATGCTCCATGCCCGCCTCATCACAATGCTCCATGACACTTGTCCTCACAATGCTCCATGGCCTTTGTCATCGCAATGCTCCATGGACCCTGTTATCACAGTGCTCCATGTTACCTTTCATCACAATTCTAGATGACCATTGTCATCACAATGCCCCATGACACCTGTCATCACTATTCGCCATGGCACTTGTCATCACAATGCTCCATGATCCCTGTCATCATAATGTTCGATGACACTTGTCGTCACGGTGCTCCATGACCCCTGTCATCACAATATTCACTGCCCATGTAATCACAATGCTCCTGGTCCCCTGTAATCACAATGCTCCATAGCCTTAACATCACAATGCTCCAGAACTCTTGTCATCATTATGCCCCATGCCCATGTCATCACAATGCTCCTTGACCCCTGTCATCACAATGCTCCATGGCCTATGTATTCACAATGCTCCATGGCCCCTGTAGTCACATTGCTCCATGATCCTTTTCATCACAATGCTCTATGACCACTGTCATCACAATGCCACATGACACCTGTCATTACAATGCTCTATGGCCCCTGTCAGCACAATGTTCCATGGCAGATATCATCACAATGATCCATGACCGCTGTCATCACAATGTTCCCTGCCCTTGTCATCTCAATGATCCCTGGCCCCTGTAATCACAATGCCCCATACCCTTGTCATCGCAATGCTCCAGATCACTTCTCATCATAATGCTCCATGCCCATGTCATCACAATGCTCCATGGCCCCTGTCATCACAGTGCTCCGTGATACCTTTCATCGTAATGATAGATGACCACTGTCATCACAATGCTCCATGACACCTGTCATCAGATTTGGCCATGGCCCTTATCATCACAATGCTCCAGGACACTTGTCTTCACAATGTTCCATGGCGCATTTCATCACAATGTTCCATGACCACTTTCATCAAATTGCTCCATGATGCCTGTCATCACAATGCTCCATGGCCTTTGTCATCAAAATTCTACATGGCCCCTGTAATAACAGTGCTTCAGGACAACATTTATCACAATGCTCCATGACCACTCTCATCACCATGCCAGATAAGACCTTTCATGACAATGCTCCATGGCCCTTGTCATCACAATATTCTATGACTTCTGTCATCACAATGCTCCATGCCCCTGTCATCACAATGCCCCATCACCCCTGCTATTACAATGCTCCATGACCCCTGTCCTCACAATGCCCCGAAACCCTTGTCATCACAATATTCCATGATCCGTGTAATCACGATGATCCATGAACCATTTCTGTACAATGCTCCAGTAGCCCGTTCATTAAAATGCTCCATGGCACGTGTCATAAGAATGCTCCAGGAACCCTTCCATCACAATAATCCATGACCCGTTTCCTCACAATTCTCCAGGACCGCTTTCATCACAATGCTCCATTTCCTTGTCATCTCAATTCTTCATGGCCCCTGTCATCACAATGATCCATGCCCTTGTCATCAAAATGCTCCAGAACTCTTGTCATCACTATGCTCCATGCCCATGTCATCACAATGCTGCATGACCCCTGTCATCACAATGATACATGACCACTGTCATCACAATGCCACATGAGCCCTGTCATCACATTGCTCCATGGCCCCTGTCATTACAATGCTCCATGACCACTGTCATCACAATGTTCCATGATGGCTGTAATCACAATGACCCATGACACCTTTCCTCAGAAGGCTCCAGTACACCTGTCATCACAATGCTCCAATGCCCGTCTCATCACAAAGTTCCATGATCCCTGTCAGCACAACGTTACAGGACAATTGTCATCACAATGCTCCATGACAACTGTCATCACAATGTTGCCTGCCCATGTCATCAAAATGCTCCATGTCCCCTGTAATCACAATGTTCCATTACACCTGTCATCACAATGTTCCCTGCCCATGTCATCACAATGCTCCATTACCAATGAAATCAAAATGTTCGCCTGCCCTTGTCATCAAAATGCTCCATGGCCCCTTTAATCACAATGCTCCATGAACACTGTCATCACAATGTTCCATGACAGTTGTCATCACAATGCTCCATGACCCCTGTAATCACAATGCTCCATGCCCTTGTCATCACAATGCTCCAGAACTCTTGTCATCATAATGATGAATGCCCGTGTCATCACAAAGCTCCATGATACTTGTCATCACAATGTTCCATGGCCTTGTCATCACTATACTCCATGGCCCCCGTCATCACAGTGCTCCATGATACCTTTCATCACAATTCTAGATGACCACTGTCATCACAATGCCCCAAGACACATGTCATCACAATTCGCCATGGCCCTTGTCATCACAATGCTCCATGACCCGTGGCATCACAATGGTCCAGGACACTTGTCATCACAATGATCCATGACCACTTACATCACAATGCTCCTTGACTCCCGTCATCACAATGCTCCATAGCCTATGCATTCGCAATGCTACATGGTCCCTGTAATCACATTGCTCCATGATCCATTTCATCCCAATGCTCTATGACCACTGTCATCACCATGCCCCATTATACCTGTCATCACAAAGTTCCATGGCCCCTGTCAGCACAATGTTCCATGACAGATGTCATCACTATCCTCCATGGTCCCTGTAATCACAATGCTCCATCCGCTTGTCAATGCAATGCTCCAGAACTCTTGTCATCATAATGCTCCATGCCCGCCTCATCACAATGCTCCATGACACTTGTCCTCACAATGCTCCATGGCCTTTGTCATCGCAATGCTCCATGGCCCCTGTTATCACAGTGCTCCATGTTACCTTTCATCACAATTCTAGATGACCATTGTCATCACAATGCCCCATGACACCTGTCATCACTATTCGCCATGGCACTTGTCATCACAATGCTCCATGATCCCTGTCATCATAATGTTCGATGACACTTGTCGTCACGGTGCTCCATGACCCCTGTCATCACAATATTCACTGCCCATGTAATCACAATGCTCCTGGTCCCCTGTAATCACAATGCTCCATAGCCTTAACATCACAATGCTCCAGAACTCTTGTCATCATTATGCCCCATGCCCATGTCATCACAATGCTCCTTGACCCCTGTCATCACAATGCTCCATGGCCTATGTATTCACAATGCTCCATGGCCCCTGTAGTCACATTGCTCCATGATCCTTTTCATCACAATGCTCTATGACCACTGTCATCACAATGCCACATGACACCTGTCATTACAATGCTCTATGGCCCCTGTCAGCACAATGTTCCATGGCAGATATCATCACAATGATCCATGACCGCTGTCATCACAATGTTCCCTGCCCTTGTCATCTCAATCATCCCTGGCCCCTGTAATCACAATGCCCCATACCCTTGTCATCGCAATGCTCCAGATCACTTCTCATCATAATGCTCCATGCCCATGTCATCACAATGCTCCATGGCCCCTGTCATCACAGTGCTCCGTGATACCTTTCATCGTAATGATAGATGACCACTGTCATCACAATGCTCCATGACACCTGTCATCAGATTTGGCCATGGCCCTTATCATCACAATGCTCCAGGACACTTGTCTTCACAATGTTCCATGGCGCATTTCATCACAATGCTCCATGACCACTTTCATCAAATTGCTCCATGATGCCTGTCATCACAATGCTCCATGGCCTTTGTCATCAAAATTCTACATGGCCCCTGTAATAACAGTGCTTCAGGACAACATTTATCACAATGCTCCATGACCACTCTCATCACCATGCCAGATAAGACCTTTCATGACAATGCTCCATGGCCCTTGTCATCACAATATTCTATGACTTCTGTCATCACAATGCTCCATGCCCCTGTCATCACAATGCCCCATCACCCCTGCTATTACAATGCTCCATGACCCCTGTCCTCACAATGCCCCGAAACCCTTGTCATCACAATATTCCATGATCCGTGTAATCACGATGATCCATGAACCATTTCTGTACAATGCTCCAGTACCCCTTTCATTAAAATGCTCCATGGCACTTGTCATCAGAATGCTGCAGGAACCCTTCCATCACAATAATCCATGACCCGTTTCCTCACAATTCTCCAGGACCGCTTTCATCACAATGCTCCATTCCCTTGTCATCTCAATGCTTCATGGCCCCTGTCATCACAATGATCCATGCCCTTGTCATCAAAATGCTCCAGAACCCTTGTCATCACTATGCTCCATGCCCATGTCATCACAATGCTGCATGACCCCTGTCATCACAATGCTACATGACCCCTGTCATCACAATGTTCCATGCCCGTATCATCACAATGCTCCATTACCCATGTCATCGTAGTGATCCATGACCCCTTTCATCACAATGCTCCATGACACCTGTCATCACAATGCTCCGTGCTCTTTGTCACCACAATGCTCCATGACCACTGTCATCACCATGCCCCATGACCCCAGTCATCACAATGCTCCATAGCACTTGTCATCACAATGCTCCATTATCCCTGTCATCACAATGTTCCATGACTCTTGTCATCAAAATGCCTCATGATCCTTTTACTCACAATGCTCCATGACTCCTTTCATCACATGCTCCATGATACTTGTCATTACACTGTCCCATGACCTTTTTCATAACAATGCTCCATGATACCAGTCATCACAATAATCCATGACCATTTTCGTCACAATGCTCCATGCCCCTTTTAACACAATGCTCCATGACAACTGTCACCACAATGCTCCATGGCCTTTGTCATCACAATTATACATGGCCCCTGTAATCACAGTGCTCCATGACCCCTTTCATCACAATGCTCCATGATCACTGTCATCACAATGCCACATGAGCCCTGTCATCACATTGCTCCATGGCCCCTGTCATTACAATGCTCCATGACCACTGTCATCACAATGTTCCATGATGGCTGTAATCACAATGACCCATGACACCTTTCCTCAGAAGGCTCCAGTACACCTGTCATCACAATGCTCCAATGCCCGTCTCATCACAAAGTTCCATGATCCCTGTCAGCACAACGTTACAGGACAATTGTCATCACAATGCTCCATGACAACTGTCATCACAATGTTGCCTGCCCATGTCATCAAAATGCTCCATGTCCCCTGTAATCACAATGTTCCATTACACCTGTCATCACAATGTTCCCTGCCCAGGTCATCACAATGCTCCATGAACACTGTCATCACAATGTTCCATGACAGTTGTCATCACAATGCTCCATGACCCCTGTAATCACAATGCTCCATGCCCTTGTCATCACAATGCTCCAGAACTCTTGTCATCATAATGATGAATGCCCGTGTCATCACAAAGCTCCATGATACTTGTCATCACAATGTTCCATGGCCTTGTCATCACTATACTCCATGGCCCCCGTCATCACAGTGCTCCATGATACCTTTCATCACAATTCTAGATGACCACTGTCATCACAATGCCCCAAGACACATGTCATCACAATTCGCCATGGCCCTTGTCATCACAATGCTCCATGACCCGTGGCATCACAATGGTCCAGGACACTTGTCATCACAATGATCCATGACCACTTACATCACAATGCTCCTTGACTCCCGTTATCACAATGCTCCATAGCCTATGCATTCGCAATGCTACATGGTCCCTGTAATCACATTGCTCCATGATCCATTTCATCCCAATGCTCTATGACCACTGTCATCACCATGCCCCATTATACCTGTCATCACAAAGTTCCATGGCCCCTGTCAGCACAATGTTCCATGACAGATGTCATCACTATCCTCCATGGTCCCTGTAATCACAATGCTCCATCCGCTTGTCAACGCAATGCTCCAGAACTCTTGTCATCATAATGCTCCATGCCCGCCTCATCACAATGCTCCATGACACTTGTCCTCACAATGCTCCATGGCCTTTGTCATCGCAATGCTCCATGGCCCCTGTTATCACAGTGCTCCATGTTACCTTTCATCACAATTCTAGATGACCATTGTCATCACAATGCCCCATGACACCTGTCATCACTATTCGCCATGGCACTTGTCATCACAATGCTCCATGATCCCTGTCATCATAATGTTCGATGACACTTGTCGTCACGGTGCTCCATGACCCCTGTCATCACAATATTCACTGCCCATGTAATCACAATGCTCCTGGTCCCCTGTAATCACAATGCTCCATAGCCTTAACATCACAATGCTCCAGAACTCTTGTCATCATTATGCCCCATGCCCATGTCATCACAATGCTCCTTGACCCCTGTCATCACAATGCTCCATGGCCTATGTATTCACAATGCTCCATGGCCCCTGTAGTCACATTGCTCCATGATCCTTTTCATCACATGCTCTATGACCACTGTCATCACAATGCCACATGACACCTGTCATTACAATGCTCTATGGCCCCTGTCAGCACAATGTTCCATGGCAGATATCATCACAATGATCCATGACCGCTGTCATCACAATGTTCCCTGCCCTTGTCATCTCAATGATCCCTGGCCCCTGTAATCACAATGCCCCATACCCTTGTCATCGCAATGCTCCAGATCACTTCTCATCATAATGCTCCATGCCCATGTCATCACAATGCTCCATGGCCCCTGTCATCACAGTGCTCCGTGATACCTTTCATCGTAATGATAGATGACCACTGTCATCACAATGCTCCATGACACCTGTCATCAGATTTGGCCATGGCCCTTATCATCACAATGCTCTAGGACACTTGTCTTCACAATGTTCCATGGCGCATTTCATCACAATGTTCCATGACCACTTTCATCAAATTGCTCCATGATGCCTGTCATCACAATGCTCCATGGCCTTTTTCATCAAAATTCTACATGGCCCCTGTAATAACAGTGCTTCAGGACAACATTTATCACAATGCTCCATGACCACTCTCATCACCATGCCAGATAAGACCTTTCATGACAATGCTCCATGGCCCTTGTCATCACAATATTCTATGACTTCTGTCATCACAATGCTCCATGCCCCTGTCATCACAATGCCCCATCACCCCTGCTATTACAATGCTCCATGACCCCTGTCCTCACAATGCCCCGAAACCCTTGTCATCACAATATTCCATGATCCGTGTAATCACGATGATCCATGAACCATTTCTGTACAATGCTCCAGTAGCCCGTTCATTAAAATGCTCCATGGCACGTGTCATAAGAATGCTCCAGGAACCCTTCCATCACAATAATCCATGACCCGTTTCCTCACAATTCTCCAGGACCGCTTTCATCACAATGCTGCATTTCCTTGTCATCTCAATTCTTCATGGCCCCTGTCATCACAATGATCCATGCCCTTGTCATCAAAATGCTCCAGAACTCTTGTCATCACTATGCTCCATGCCCATGTCATCACAATGCTGCATGACCCCTGTCATCACAATGATACATGACCACTGTCATCACAATGCCACATGAGCCCTGTCATCACATTGCTCCATGGCCCCTGTCATTACAATGCTCCATGACCACTGTCATCACAATGTTCCATGATGGCTGTAATCACAATGACCCATGACACCTTTCCTCAGAAGGCTCCAGTACACCTGTCATCACAATGCTCCAATGCCCGTCTCATCACAAAGTTCCATGATCCCTGTCAGCACAACGTTACAGGACAATTGTCATCACAATGCTCCATGACAACTGTCATCACAATGTTGCCTGCCCATGTCATCAAAATGCTCCATGTCCCCTGTAATCACAATGTTCCATTACACCTGTCATCACAATGTTCCCTGCCCATGTCATCACAATGCTCCATTACCAATGAAATCAAAATGTTCGCCTGCCCTTGTCATCAAAATGCTCCATGGCCCCTTTAATCACAATGCTCCATGAACACTGTCATCACAATGTTCCATGACAGTTGTCATCACAATGCTCCATGACCCCTGTAATCACAATGCTCCATGCCCTTGTCATCACAATGCTCCAGAACTCTTGTCATCATAATGATGAATGCCCGTGTCATCACAAAGCTCCATGATACTTGTCATCACAATGTTCCATGGCCTTGTCATCACTATACTCCATGGCCCCCGTCATCACAGTGCTCCATGATACCTTTCATCACAATTCTAGATGACCACTGTCATCACAATGCCCCAAGACACATGTCATCACAATTCGCCATGGCCCTTGTCATCACAATGCTCCATGACCCGTGGCATCACAATGGTCCAGGACACTTGTCATCACAATGATCCATGACCACTTACATCACAATGCTCCTTGACTCCCGTCATCACAATGCTCCATAGCCTATGCATTCGCAATGCTACATGGTCCCTGTAATCACATTGCTCCATGATCCATTTCATCCCAATGCTCTATGACCACTGTCATCACCATGCCCCATTATACCTGTCATCACAAAGTTCCATGGCCCCTGTCAGCACAATGTTCCATGACAGATGTCATCACTATCCTCCATGGTCCCTGTAATCACAATGCTCCATCCGCTTGTCAATGCAATGCTCCAGAACTCTTGTCATCATAATGCTCCATGCCCGCCTCATCACAATGCTCCATGACACTTGTCCTCACAATGCTCCATGGCCTTTGTCATCGCAATGCTCCATGGCCCCTGTTATCACAGTGCTCCATGTTACCTTTCATCACAATTCTAGATGACCATTGTCATCACTATTCGCCATGGCACTTGTCATCACAATGCTCCATGATCCCTGTCATCATAATGTTCGATGACACTTGTCGTCACGGTGCTCCATGACCCCTGTCATCACAATATTCACTGCCCATGTAATCACAATGCTCCTGGTCCCCTGTAATCACAATGCTCCATAGCCTTAACATCACAATGCTCCAGAACTCTTGTCATCATTATGCCCCATGCCCATGTCATCACAATGCTCCTTGACCCCTGTCATCACAATGCTCCATGGCCTATGTATTCACAATGCTCCATGGCCCCTGTAGTCACATTGCTCCATGATCCTTTTCATCACAATGCTCTATGACCACTGTCATCACAATGCCACATGACACCTGTCATTACAATGCTCTATGGCCCCTGTCAGCACAATGTTCCATGGCAGATATCATCACAATGATCCATGACCGCTGTCATCACAATGTTCCCTGCCCTTGTCATCTCAATGATCCCTGGCCCCTGTAATCACAATGCCCCATACCCTTGTCATCGCAATGCTCCAGATCACTTCTCATCATAATGCTCCATGCCCATGTCATCACAATGCTCCATGGCCCCTGTCATCACAGTGCTCCGTGATACCTTTCATCGTAATGATAGATGACCACTGTCATCACAATGCTCCATGACACCTGTCATCAGATTTGGCCATGGCCCTTATCATCACAATGCTCCAGGACACTTGTCTTCACAATGTTCCATGGCGCATTTCATCACAATGCTCCATGACCACTTTCATCAAATTGCTCCATGATGCCTGTCATCACAATGCTCCATGGCCTTTGTCATCAAAATTCTACATGGCCCCTGTAATAACAGTGCTTCAGGACAACATTTATCACAATGCTCCATGACCACTCTCATCACCATGCCAGATAAGACCTTTCATGACAATGCTCCATGGCCCTTGTCATCACAATATTCTATGACTTCTGTCATCACAATGCTCCATGACCCTGTCATCACAATGCCCCATCACCCCTGCTATTACAATGCTCCATGACCCCTGTCCTCACAATGCCCCGAAACCCTTGTCATCACAATATTCCATGATCCGTGTAATCACGATGATCCATGAACCATTTCTGTACAATGCTCCAGTACCCCTTTCATTAAAATGCTCCATGGCACTTGTCATCAGAATGCTGCAGGAACCCTTCCATCACAATAATCCATGACCCGTTTCCTCACAATTCTCCAGGACCGCTTTCATCACAATGCTCCATTCCCTTGTCATCTCAATGCTTCATGGCCCCTGTCATCACAATGATCCATGCCCTTGTCATCAAAATGCTCCAGAACCCTTGTCATCACTATGCTCCATGCCCATGTCATCACAATGCTGCATGACCCCTGTCATCACAATGCTACATGACCCCTGTCATCACAATGTTCCATGCCCGTATCATCACAATGCTCCATTACCCATGTCATCGTAGTGATCCATGACCCCTTTCATCACAATGCTCCATGACACCTGTCATCACAATGCTCCGTGCTCTTTGTCACCACAATGCTCCATGACCACTGTCATCACCATTCCCCATGACCCCAGTCATCACAATGCTCCATAGCACTTGTCATCACAATGCTCCATTATCCCTGTCATCACAATGTTCCATGACTCTTGTCATCAAAATGCCTCATGATCCTTTTACTCACAATGCTCCATGACTCCTTTCATCACATGCTCCATGATACTTGTCATTACACTGTCCCATGACCTTTTTCATAACAATGCTCCATGATACCAGTCATCAAAATAATCCATGACCATTGTCGTCACAATGCTCCATGCCCCTTTCAACACAATGCTCCATGACAACTGTCACCACAATGCTCCATGGCCTTTGTCATCACAATTATACATGGCCCCTGTAATCACAGTGCTCCATGACCCCTTTCATCACAATGCTCCATGATCACTGTCATCACAATGCCACATGAGCCCTGTCATCACATTGCTCCATGGCCCCTGTCATTACAATGCTCCATGACCACTGTCATCACAATGTTCCATGATGGCTGTAATCACAATGACCCATGACACCTTTCCTCAGAAGGCTCCAGTACACCTGTCATCACAATGCTCCAATGCCCGTCTCATCACAAAGTTCCATGATCCCTGTCAGCACAACGTTACAGGACAATTGTCATCACAATGCTCCATGACAACTGTCATCACAATGTTGCCTGCCCATGTCATCAAAATGCTCCATGTCCCCTGTAATCACAATGTTCCATTACACCTGTCATCACAATGTTCCCTGCCCAGGTCATCACAATGCTCCATGAACACTGTCATCACAATGTTCCATGACAGTTGTCATCACAATGCTCCATGACCCCTGTAATCACAATGCTCCATGCCCTTGTCATCACAATGCTCCAGAACTCTTGTCATCATAATGATGAATGCCCGTGTCATCACAAAGCTCCATGATACTTGTCATCACAATGTTCCATGGCCTTGTCATCACTATACTCCATGGCCCCCGTCATCACAGTGCTCCATGATACCTTTCATCACAATTCTAGATGACCACTGTCATCACAATGCCCCAAGACACATGTCATCACAATTCGCCATGGCCCTTGTCATCACAATGCTCCATGACCCGTGGCATCACAATGGTCCAGGACACTTGTCATCACAATGATCCATGACCACTTACATCACAATGCTCCTTGACTCCCGTTATCACAATGCTCCATAGCCTATGCATTCACAATGCTACATGGTCCCTGTAATCACATTGCTCCATGATCCATTTCATCCCAATGCTCTATGACCACTGTCATCACCATGCCCCATTATACCTCTCATCACAAAGTTCCATGGCCCCTGTCAGCACAATGTTCCATGACAGATGTCATCACTATCCTCCATGGTCCCTGTAATCACAATGCTCCATCCGCTTGTCAACGCAATGCTCCAGAACTTTTGTCATCATAATGCTCCATGCCCGCCTCATCACAATGCTCCATGACACTTGTCCTCACAATGCTCCATGGCCTTTGTCATCGCAATGCTCCATGGACCCTGTTATCACAGTGCTCCATGTTACCTTTCATCACAATTCTAGATGACCATTGTCATCACAATGCCCCATGACACCTGTCATCACTATTCGCCATGGCACTTGTCATCACAATGCTCCATGATCCCTGTCATCATAATGTTCGATGACACTTGTCGTCACGGTGCTCCATGACCCCTGTCATCACAATATTCACTGCCCATGTAATCACAATGCTCCTGGTCCCCTGTAATCACAATGCTCCATAGCCTTAACATCACAATGCTCCAGAACTCTTGTCATCATTATGCCCCATGCCCATGTCATCACAATGCTCCTTGACCCCTGTCATCACAATGCTCCATGGCCTATGTATTCACAATGCTCCATGGCCCCTGTAGTCACATTGCTCCATGATCCTTTTCATCACAATGCTCTATGACCACTGTCATCACAATGCCACATGACACCTGTCATTACAATGCTCTATGGCCCCTGTCAGCACAATGTTCCATGGCAGATATCATCACAATGATCCATGACCGCTGTCATCACAATGTTCCCTGCCCTTGTCATCTCAATGATCCCTGGCCCCTGTAATCACAATGCCCCATACCCTTGTCATCGCAATGCTCCAGATCACTTCTCATCATAATGCTCCATGCCCATGTCATCACAATGCTCCATGGCCCCTGTCATCACAGTGCTCCGTGATACCTTTCATCGTAATGATAGATGACCACTGTCATCACAATGCTCCATGACACCTGTCATCAGATTTGGCCATGGCCCTTATCATCACAATGCTCCAGGACACTTGTCTTCACAATGTTCCATGGCGCATTTCATCACAATGTTCCATGACCACTTTCATCAAATTGCTCCATGATGCCTGTCATCACAATGCTCCATGGCCTTTGTCATCAAAATTCTACATGGCCCCTGTAATAACAGTGCTTCAGGACAACATTTATCACAATGCTCCATGACCACTCTCATCACCATGCCAGATAAGACCTTTCATGACAATGCTCCATGGCCCTTGTCATCACAATATTCTATGACTTCTGTCATCACAATGCTCCATGCCCCTGTCATCACAATGCCCCATCACCCCTGCTATTACAATGCTCCATGACCCCTGTCCTCACAATGCCCCGAAACCCTTGTCATCACAATATTCCATGATCCGTGTAATCACGATGATCCATGAACCATTTCTGTACAATGCTCCAGTAGCCCGTTCATTAAAATGCTCCATGGCACGTGTCATCAGAATGCTCCAGGAACCCTTCCATCACAATAATCCATGACCCGTTTCCTCACAATTCTCCAGGACCGCTTTCATCACAATGCTCCATTTCCTTGTCATCTCAATTCTTCATGGCCCCTGTCATCACAATGATCCATGCCCTTGTCATCAAAATGCTCCAGAACTCTTGTCATCACTATGCTCCATGCCCATGTCATCACAATGCTGCATGACCCCTGTCATCACAATGATACATGACCACTGTCATCACAATGCCACATGAGCCCTGTCATCACATTGCTCCATGGCCCCTGTCATTACAATGCTCCATGACCACTGTCATCACAATGTTCCATGATCGCTGTAATCACAATGACCCATGACACCTTTCCTCAGAAGGCTCCATTACGCCTGTCATCAAAATGCTCCAATGCCCATCTCATCACAATGCTCCATGATCCGTGACAGCACAACGTTACAGGACAATTGTCATCACAATGCTCCATGACAACTGTCATCACAATGTTGCCTGCCCATGTCATCAAAATGCTCCATGTCCCCTGTAATCACAATGTTCCATTACACCTGTCATCACAATGTTCCCTGCCCATGTCATCACAATGCTCCATTACCCATGTCATCGTAGTGATCCATGACCCCTTTCATCACAATGCTCCATGACAGCTGTCATCACAATGCTCCGTGCTCTTTGTCACCACAATGCTCCATGACCACTGTCATCACCATGCCCCATGACCCCAGTCATCACAATGCTCCATAACACTTGTCATCACAATGCTCCATTATCCCTGTCATCACAATGTTCCATGACTCTTGTCATCAAAATGCCTCATGATCCTTTTACTCACAATGCTCCATGACTCCTTTCATCACATGCTCCATGATACTTGTCATTACACTGTCCCATGACCTTTTTCATAACAATGCTCCATGATACCAGTCATCACAATAATCCATGACCATTGTCGTCACAATGCTCCATGCCCCTTTCAACACAATGCTCCATGACAACTGTCACCACAATGCTCCATGGCCTTTGTCATCACAATTATACATGACCCCTGTAATCACAGTGCTCCATGACCCCTTTCATCACAATGCTCCATGATCACTGTCATCACAATCCCACATGAGCCCTGTCATCACATTGCTCCATGGCCCCTGTCATTACAATGCTCCATGACCACTGTCATCACAATGTTCCATGATGGCTGTAATCACAATGACCCATGACACCTTTCCTCAGAAGGCTCCAGTACGCCTGTCATCACAATGCTCCAATGCCCGTCTCATCACAAAGTTCCATGATCCCTGTCAGCACAACGTTACAGGACAATTGTCATCACAATGCTCCATGACAACTGTCATCACAATGTTGCCTGCCCATGTCATCAAAATGCTCCATGTCCCCTGTAATCACAATGTTCCATTACACCTGTCATCACAATGTTCCCTGCCCATGTCATCACAATGCTCCATTACCAATGAAATCAAAATGTTCGCCTGCCCTTGTCATCAAAATGCTCCATGGCCCCTTTAATCACAATGCTCCATGAACACTGTCATCACAATGTTCCATGACAGTTGTCATCACAATGCTCCATGACCCCTGTAATCACAATGCTCCATGCCCTTGTCATCACAATGCTCCAGAACTCTTGTCATCATAATGATGAATGCCCGTGTCATCACAAAGCTCCATGATACTTGTCATCACAATGTTCCATGGCCTTGTCATCACTATACTCCATGGCCCCCGTCATCACAGTGCTCCATGATACCTTTCATCACAATTCTAGATGACCACTGTCATCACAATGCCCCAAGACACATGTCATCACAATTCGCCATGGCCCTTGTCATCACAATGCTCCATGACCCGTGGCATCACAATGGTCCAGGACACTTGTCATCACAATGATCCATGACCACTTACATCACAATGCTCCTTGACTCCCGTCATCACAATGCTCCATAGCCTATGCATTCGCAATGCTACATGGTCCCTGTAATCACATTGCTCCATGATCCATTTCATCCCAATGCTCTATGACCACTGTCATCACCATGCCCCATTATACCTGTCATCACAAAGTTCCATGGCCCCTGTCAGCACAATGTTCCATGACAGATGTCATCACTATCCTCCGTGGTCCCTGTAATCACAATGCTCCATCCGCTTGTCAACGCAATGCTCCAGAACTCTTGTCATCATAATGCTCCATGCCCGCTTCATCACAATGCTCCATGACACTTGTCCTCACAATGCTCCATGGCCTTTGTCATCGCAATGCTCCAGGGCCCCTTTTATCACAGTGCTCCATGTTACCTTTCATCACAATTCTAGATGACCATTGTCATCACAATGCCCCATGACACCTGTCATCACTATTCGCCATGGCACTTGTCATCACAATGCTCCATGATCCCTGTCATCATAATGTTCGATGACACTTGTCGTCACGGTGCTCCATGACCCCTGTCATCACAATATTCACTGCCCATGTAATCACAATGCTCCTGGTCCCCTGTAATCACAATGCTCCATAGCCTTAACATCACAATGCTCCAGAACTCTTGTCATCATTATGCCCCATGCCCATGTCATCACAATGCTCCTTGACCCCTGTCATCACAATGCTCCATGGCCTATGTATTCACAATGCTCCATGGCCCCTGTAGTCACATTGCTCCATGATCCTTTTCATCACAATGCTCTATGACCACTGTCATCACAATGCCACATGACACCTGTCATTACAATGCTCTATGGCCCCTGTCAGCACAATGTTCCATGGCAGATATCATCACAATGATCCATGACCGCTGTCATCACAATGTTCCCTGCACTTGTCATCTCAATGATCCCTGGCCCCTGTAATCACAATGCCCCATACCCTTGTCATCGCAATGCTCCAGATCACTTCTCATCATAATGCTCCATGCCCATGTCATCACAATGCTCCATGGCCCCTGTCATCACAGTGCTCCGTGATACCTTTCATCGTAATGATAGATGACCACTGTCATCACAATGCTCCATGACACCTGTCATCAGATTTGGCCATGGCCCTTATCATCACAATGCTCCAGGACACTTGTCTTCACAATGTTCCATGGCGCATTTCATCACAATGTTCCATGACCACTTTCATCAAATTGCTCCATGATGCCTGTCATCACAATGCTCCATGGCCTTTGTCATCAAAATTCTACATGGCCCCTGTAATAACAGTGCTTCAGGACAACATTTATCACAATGCTCCATGACCACTCTCATCACCATGCCAGATAAGACCTTTCATGACAATGCTCCATGGCCCTTGTCATCACAATATTCTATGACTTCTGTCATCACAATGCTCCATGCCCCTGTCATCACAATGCCCCATCACCCCTGCTATTACAATGCTCCATGACCCCTGTCCTCACAATGCCCCGAAACCCTTGTCATCACAATATTCCATGATCCGTGTAATCACGATGATCCATGAACCATTTCTGTACAATGCTCCAGTAGCCCGTTCATTAAAATGCTCCATGGCACGTGTCATCAGAATGCTCCAGGAACCCTTCCATCACAATAATCCATGACCCGTTTCCTCACAATTCTCCAGGACCGCTTTCATCACAATGCTCCATTTCCTTGTCATCTCAATTCTTCATGGCCCCTGTCATCACAATGATCCATGCCCTTGTCATCAAAATGCTCCAGAACTCTTGTCATCACTATGCTCCATGCCCATGTCATCACAATGCTGCATGACCCCTGTCATCACAATGATACATGACCACTGTCATCACAATGCCACATGAGCCCTGTCATCACATTGCTCCATGGCCCCTGTCATTACAATGCTCCATGACCACTGTCATCACAATGTTCCATGATCGCTGTAATCACAATGACCCATGACACCTTTCCTCAGAAGGCTCCATTACGCCTGTCATCAAAATGCTCCAATGCCCATCTCATCACAATGCTCCATGATCCGTGACAGCACAACGTTACAGGACAATTGTCATCACAATGCTCTATGACAACTGTCATCACAATGTTGCCTGCCCATGTCATCAAAATGCTCCATGTCCCCTGTAATCACAATGTTCCATTACACCTGTCATCACAATGTTCCCTGCCCATGTCATCACAATGCTCCATTACCCATGTCATCGTAGTGATCCATGACCCCTTTCATCACAATGCTCCATGACACCTGTCATCACAATGCTCCGTGCTCTTTGTCACCACAATGCTCCATGACCACTGTCATCACCATGCCCCATGACCCCAGTCATCACAATGCTCCATAGCACTTGTCATCACAATGCTCCATTATCCCTGTCATCACAATGTTCCATGACTCTTGTCATCAAAATGCCTCATGATCCTTTTACTCACAATGCTCCATGACTCCTTTCATCACATGCTCCATGATACTTGTCATTACACTGTCCCATGACCTTTTTCATAACAATGCTCCATGATACCAGTCATCACAATAATCCATGACCATTGTCGTCACAATGCTCCATGCCCCTTTCAACACAATGCTCCATGACAACTGTCACCACAATGCTCCATGGCCTTTGTCATCACAATTATACATGGCCCCTGAAATCACAGTGCTCCATGACCCCTTTCATCACAATGCTCCATGATCACTGTCATCACAATGCCACATGAGCCCTGTCATCACATTGCTCCATGGCCCCTGTCATTACAATGCTCCATGACCACTGTCATCACAATGTTCCATGATGGCTGTAATCACAATGACCCATGACACCTTTCCTCAGAAGGCTCCAGTACACCTGTCATCACAATGTTCCAATGCCTGTCTCATCACAAAGTTCCATGATCCCTGTCAGCACAACGTTACAGGACAATTGTCATCACAATGCTCCATGACAACTGTCATCACAATGTTGCCTGCCCATGTCATCAAAATGCTCCATGTCCCCTGTAATCACAATGTTCCATTACACCTGTCATCACAATGTTCCCTGCCCATGTCATCACAATGCTCCATTACCAATGAAATCAAAATGTTCGCCTGCCCTTGTCATCAAAATGCTCCATGGCCCCTTTAATCACAATGCTCCATGAACACTGTCATCACAATGTTCCATGACAGTTGTCATCACAATGCTCCATGACCCCTGTAATCACAATGCTCCATGCCCTTGTCATCACAATGCTCCAGAACTCTTGTCATCATAATGATGAATGCCCGTGTCATCACAAAGCTCCATGATACTTGTCATCACAATGTTCCATGGCCTTGTCATCACTATACTCCATGGCCCCCGTCATCACAGTGCTCCATGATACCTTTCATCACAATTCTAGATGATCACTGTCATCACAATGCCCCAAGACACATGTCATCACAATTCGCCATGGCCCTTGTCATCACAATGCTCCATGACCCGTGGCATCACAATGGTCCAGGACACTTGTCATCACAATGATCCATGACCACTTACATCACAATGCTCCTTGACTCCCGTCATCACAATGCTCCATAGCCTATGCATTCGCAATGCTACATGGTCCCTGTAATCACATTGCTCCATGATCCATTTCATCCCAATGCTCTATGACCACTGTCATCACCATGCCCCATTATACCTGTCATCACAAAGTTCCATGGCCCCTGTCAGCACAATGTTCCATGACAGATGTCATCACTATCCTCCATGGTCCCTGTAATCACAATGCTCCATCCGCTTGTCAACGCAATGCTCCAGAACTCTTGTCATCATAATGCTCCATGCCCGCCTCATCACAATGCTCCATGACACTTGTCCTCACAATGCTCCATGGCCTTTGTCATCGCAATGCTCCATGGACCCTGTTATCACAGTGCTCCATGTTACCTTTCATCACAATTCTAGATGGCCATTGTCATCACAATGCCCCATGACACCTGTCATCACTATTCGCCATGGCACTTGTCATCACAATGCTCCATGATCCCTGTCATCATAATGTTCGATGACACTTGTCGTCACGGTGCTCCATGACCCCTGTCATCACAATATTCACTGCCCATGTAATCACAATGCTCCTGGTCCCCTGTAATCACAATGCTCCATAGCCTTAACATCACAATGCTCCAGAACTCTTGTCATCATTATGCCCCATGCCCATGTCATCACAATGCTCCTTGACCCCTGTCATCACAATGCCTCATGGCCTATGTATTCACAATGCTCCATTGCCCCTGTAGTCACATTGCTCCATGATCCTTTTCATCACAATGCTCTATGACCACTGTCATCACAATGCCACATGACACCTGTCATTACAATGATCTATGGCCCCTGTCAGCACAATGTTCCATGGCAGATATCATCACAATGATCCATGACCGCTGTCATCACAATGTTCCCTGCCCTTGTCATCTCAATGATCCCTGGCCCCTGTAATCACAATGCCCCATACCCTTGTCATCGCAATGCTCCAGATCACTTCTCATCATAATGCTCCATGCCCATGTCATCACAATGCTCCATGGCCCCTGTCATCACAGTGCTCCGTGATACATTTCATCGTAATGATAGATGACCACTGTCATCACAATGCTCCATGACACCTGTCATCAGATTTGGCCATGGCCCTTATCATCACAATGCTCCAGGACACTTGTCTTCACAATGTTCCATGGCGCATTTCATCACAATGTTCCATGACCACTTTCATCAAATTGCTCCATGATGCCTGTCATCACAATGCTCCATGGTCTTTGTCATCAAAATTCTACATGGCCCCTGTAATAACAGTGCTTCAGGACAACATTTATCACAATGCTCCATGACCACTCTCATCACCATGCCAGATAAGACCTTTCATGACAATGCTCCATGGCCCTTGTCATCACAATATTCTATGACTTCTGTCATCACAATGCTCCATGCCCCTGTCATCACAATGCCCCATCACCCCTGCTATTACAATGCTCCATGACCCCTGTCCTCACAATGCCCCGAAACCCTTGTCATCACAATATTCCATGATCCGTGTAATCACGATGATCCATGAACCATTTCTGTACAATGCTCCAGTAGCCCGTTCATTAAAATGCTCCATGGCACGTGTCATAAGAATGCTCCAGGAACCCTTCCATCACAATAATCCATGACCCGTTTCCTCACAATTCTCCAGGACCGCTTTCATCACAATGCTCCATTTCCTTGTCATCTCAATTCTTCATGGCCCCTGTCATCACAATGATCCATGCCCTTGTCATCAAAATGCTCCAGAACTCTTGTCATCACTATGCTCCATGCCCATGTCATCACAATGCTGCATGACCCCTGTCATCACAATGATACATGACCACTGTCATCACAATGCCACATGAGCCCTGTCATCACATTGCTCCATGGCCCCTGTCATTACAATGCTCCATGACCACTGTCATCACAATGTTCCATGATCGCTGTAATCACAATGACCCATGACACCTTTCCTCAGAAGGCTCCATTACGCCTGTCATCAGAATGCTCCAATGCCCATCTCATCACAATGCTCCATGATCCGTGACAGCACAACGTTACAGGACAATTGTCATCACAATGCTCCATGACAACTGTCATCACAATGTTGCCTGCCCATGTCATCAAAATGCTCCATGTCCCCTGTAATCACAATGTTCCATTACACCTGTCATCACAATGTTCCCTGCCCATGTCATCACAATGCTCCATTACCCATGTCATCGTAGTGATCCATGACCCCTTTCATCACAATGCTCCATGACAGCTGTCATCACAATGCTCCGTGCTCTTTGTCACCACAATGCTCCATGACCACTGTCATCACCATGCCCCATGACCCCAGTCATCACAATGCTCCATAGCACTTGTCATCACAATGCTCCATTATCCCTGTCATCACAATGTTCCATGACTCTTGTCATCAAAATGCCTCATGATCCTTTTACTCACAATGCTCCATGACTCCTTTCATCACATGCTCCATGATACTTGTCATTACACTGTCCCATGACCTTTTTCATAACAATGCTCCATGATACCAGTCATCACAATAATCCATGACCATTGTCGTCACAATGCTCCATGCCCCTTTCAACACAATGCTCCATGACAACTGTCACCACAATGCTCCATGGCCTTTGTCATCACAATTATACATGGCCCCTGAAATCACAGTGCTCCATGACCCCTTTCATCACAATGCTCCATGATCACTGTCATCACAATGCCACATGAGCCCTGTCATCACATTGCTCCATGGCCCCTGTCATTACAATGCTCCATGACCACTGTCATCACAATGTTCCATGATGGCTGTAATCACAATGACCCATGACACCTTTCCTCAGAAGGCTCCAGTACACCTGTCATCACAATGTTCCAATGCCTGTCTCATCACAAAGTTCCATGATCCCTGTCAGCACAACGTTACAGGACAATTGTCATCACAATGCTCCATGACAACTGTCATCACAATGTTGCCTGCCCATGTCATCAAAATGCTCCATGTCCCCTGTAATCACAATGTTCCATTACACCTGTCATCACAATGTTCCCTGCCCATGTCATCACAATGCTCCATTACCAATGAAATCAAAATGTTCGCCTGCCCTTGTCATCAAAATGCTCCATGGCCCCTTTAATCACAATGCTCCATGAACACTGTCATCACAATGTTCCATGACAGTTGTCATCACAATGCTCCATGACCCCTGTAATCACAATGCTCCATGCCCTTGTCATCACAATGCTCCAGAACTCTTGTCATCATAATGATGAATGCCCGTGTCATCACAAAGCTCCATGATACTTGTCATCACAATGTTCCATGGCCTTGTCATCACTATACTCCATGGCCCCCGTCATCACAGTGCTCCATGATACCTTTCATCACAATTCTAGATGATCACTGTCATCACAATGCCCCAAGACACATGTCATCACAATTCGCCATGGCCCTTGTCATCACAATGCTCCATGACCCGTGGCATCACAATGGTCCAGGACACTTGTCATCACAATGATCCATGACCACTTACATCACAATGCTCCTTGACTCCCGTCATCACAATGCTCCATAGCCTATGCATTCGCAATGCTACATGGTCCCTGTAATCACATTGCTCCATGATCCATTTCATCCCAATGCTCTATGACCACTGTCATCACCATGCCCCATTATACCTGTCATCACAAAGTTCCATGGCCCCTGTCAGCACAATGTTCCATGACAGATGTCATCACTATCCTCCATGGTCCCTGTAATCACAATGCTCCATCCGCTTGTCAACGCAATGCTCCAGAACTCTTGTCATCATAATGCTCCATGCCCGCCTCATCACAATGCTCCATGACACTTGTCCTCACAATGCTCCATGGCCTTTGTCATCGCAATGCTCCATGGACCCTGTTATCACAGTGCTCCATGTTACCTTTCATCACAATTCTAGATGGCCATTGTCATCACAATGCCCCATGACACCTGTCATCACTATTCGCCATGGCACTTGTCATCACAATGCTCCATGATCCCTGTCATCATAATGTTCGATGACACTTGTCGTCACGGTGCTCCATGACCCCTGTCATCACAATATTCACTGCCCATGTAATCACAATGCTCCTGGTCCCCTGTAATCACAATGCTCCATAGCCTTAACATCACAATGCTCCAGAACTCTTGTCATCATTATGCCCCATGCCCATGTCATCACAATGCTCCTTGACCCCTGTCATCACAATGCCTCATGGCCTATGTATTCACAATGCTCCATTGCCCCTGTAGTCACATTGCTCCATGATCCTTTTCATCACAATGCTCTATGACCACTGTCATCACAATGCCACATGACACCTGTCATTACAATGATCTATGGCCCCTGTCAGCACAATGTTCCATGGCAGATATCATCACAATGATCCATGACCGCTGTCATCACAATGTTCCCTGCCCTTGTCATCTCAATGATCCCTGGCCCCTGTAATCACAATGCCCCATACCCTTGTCATCGCAATGCTCCAGATCACTTCTCATCATAATGCTCCATGCCCATGTCATCACAATGCTCCATGGCCCCTGTCATCACAGTGCTCCGTGATACCTTTCATCGTAATGATAGATGACCACTGTCATCACAATGCTCCATGACACCTGTCATCAGATTTGGCCATGGCCCTTATCATCACAATGCTCCAGGACACTTGTCTTCACAATGTTCCATGGCGCATTTCATCACAATGTTCCATGACCACTTTCATCAAATTGCTCCATGATGCCTGTCATCACAATGCTCCATGGTCTTTGTCATCAAAATTCTACATGGCCCCTGTAATAACAGTGCTTCAGGACAACATTTATCACAATGCTCCATGACCACTCTCATCACCATGCCAGATAAGACCTTTCATGACAATGCTCCATGGCCCTTGTCATCACAATATTCTATGACTTCTGTCATCACAATGCTCCATGCCCCTGTCATCACAATGCCCCATCACCCCTGCTATTACAATGCTCCATGACCCCTGTCCTCACAATGCCCCGAAACCCTTGTCATCACAATATTCCATGATCCGTGTAATCACGATGATCCATGAACCATTTCTGTACAATGCTCCAGTAGCCCGTTCATTAAAATGCTCCATGGCACGTGTCATAAGAATGCTCCAGGAACCCTTCCATCACAATAATCCATGACCCGTTTCCTCACAATTCTCCAGGACCGCTTTCATCACAATGCTCCATTTCCTTGTCATCTCAATTCTTCATGGCCCCTGTCATCACAATGATCCATGCCCTTGTCATCAAAATGCTCCAGAACTCTTGTCATCACTATGCTCCATGCCCATGTCATCACAATGCTGCATGACCCCTGTCATCACAATGATACATGACCACTGTCATCACAATGCCACATGAGCCCTGTCATCACATTGCTCCATGGCCCCTGTCATTACAATGCTCCATGACCACTGTCATCACAATGTTCCATGATCGCTGTAATCACAATGACCCATGACACCTTTCCTCAGAAGGCTCCATTACGCCTGTCATCAGAATGCTCCAATGCCCATCTCATCACAATGCTCCATGATCCGTGACAGCACAACGTTACAGGACAATTGTCATCACAATGCTCCATGACAACTGTCATCACAATGTTGCCTGCCCATGTCATCAAAATGCTCCATGTCCCCTGTAATCACAATGTTCCATTACACCTGTCATCACAATGTTCCCTGCCCATGTCATCACAATGCTCCATTACCCATGTCATCGTAGTGATCCATGACCCCTTTCATCACAATGCTCCATGACAGCTGTCATCACAATGCTCCGTGCTCTTTGTCACCACAATGCTCCATGACCACTGTCATCACCATGCCCCATGACCCCAGTCATCACAATGCTCCATAACACTTGTCATCACAATGCTCCATTATCCCTGTCATCACAATGTTCCATGACTCTTGTCATCAAAATGCCTCATGATCCTTTTACTCACAATGCTCCATGACTCCTTTCATCACATGCTCCATGATACTTGTCATTACACTGTCCCATGACCTTTTTCATAACAATGCTCCATGATACCAGTCATCACAATAATCCATGACCATTGTCGTCACAATGCTCCATGCCCCTTTCAACACAATGCTCCATGACAACTGTCACCACAATGCTCCATGGCCTTTGTCATCACAATTATACATGGCCCCTGTAATCACAGTGCTCCATGACCCCTTTCATCACAATGCTCCATGATCACTGTCATCACAATGCCACATGAGCCCTGTCATCACATTGCTCCATGGCCCCTGTCATTACAATGCTCCATGACCACTGTCATCACAATGTTCCATGATGGCTGTAATCACAATGACCCATGACACCTTTCCTCAGAAGGCTCCAGTACGCCTGTCATCACAATGCTCCAATGCCCGTCTCATCACAAAGTTCCATGATCCCTGTCAGCACAACGTTACAGGACAATTGTCATCACAATGCTCCATGACAACTGTCATCACAATGTTGCCTGCCCATGTCATCAAAATGCTCCATGTCCCCTGTAATCACAATGTTCCATTACACCTGTCATCACAATGTTCCCTGCCCATGTCATCACAATGCTCCATTACCAATGAAATCAAAATGTTCGCCTGCCCTTGTCATCAAAATGCTCCATGGCCCCTTTAATCACAATGCTCCATGAACACTGTCATCACAATGTTCCATGACAGTTGTCATCACAATGCTCCATGACCCCTGTAATCACAATGCTCCATGCCCTTGTCATCACAATGCTCCAGAACTCTTGTCATCATAATGATGAATGCCCGTGTCATCACAAAGCTCCATGATACTTGTCATCACAATGTTCCATGGCCTTGTCATCACTATACTCCATGGCCCCCGTCATCACAGTGCTCCATGATACCTTTCATCACAATTCTAGATGACCACTGTCATCACAATGCCCCAAGACACATGTCATCACAATTCGCCATGGCCCTTGTCATCACAATGCTCCATGACCCGTGGCATCACAATGGTCCAGGACACTTGTCATCACAATGATCCATGACCACTTACATCACAATGCTCCTTGACTCCCGTCATCACAATGCTCCATAGCCTATGCATTCGCAATGCTACATGGTCCCTGTAATCACATTGCTCCATGATCCATTTCATCCCAATGCTCTATGACCACTGTCATCACCATGCCCCATTATACCTGTCATCACAAAGTTCCATGGCCCCTGTCAGCACAATGTTCCATGACAGATGTCATCACTATCCTCCGTGGTCCCTGTAATCACAATGCTCCATCCGCTTGTCAACGCAATGCTCCAGAACTCTTGTCATCATAATGCTCCATGCCCGCTTCATCACAATGCTCCATGACACTTGTCCTCACAATGCTCCATGGCCTTTGTCATCGCAATGCTCCAGGGCCCCTTTTATCACAGTGCTCCATGTTACCTTTCATCACAATTCTAGATGACCATTGTCATCACAATGCCCCATGACACCTGTCATCACTATTCGCCATGGCACTTGTCATCACAATGCTCCATGATCCCTGTCATCATAATGTTCGATGACACTTGTCGTCACGGTGCTCCATGACCCCTGTCATCACAATATTCACTGCCCATGTAATCACAATGCTCCTGGTCCCCTGTAATCACAATGCTCCATAGCCTTAACATCACAATGCTCCAGAACTCTTGTCATCATTATGCCCCATGCCCATGTCATCACAATGCTCCTTGACCCCTGTCATCACAATGCTCCATGGCCTATGTATTCACAATGCTCCATGGCCCCTGTAGTCACATTGCTCCATGATCCTTTTCATCACAATGCTCTATGACCACTGTCATCACAATGCCACATGACACCTGTCATTACAATGCTCTATGGCCCCTGTCAGCACAATGTTCCATGGCAGATATCATCACAATGATCCATGACCGCTGTCATCACAATGTTCCCTGCCCTTGTCATCTCAATGATCCCTGGCCCCTGTAATCACAATGCCCCATACCCTTGTCATCGCAATGCTCCAGATCACTTCTCATCATAATGCTCCATGCCCATGTCATCACAATGCTCCATGGCCCCTGTCATCACAGTGCTCCGTGATACCTTTCATCGTAATGATAGATGACCACTGTCATCACAATGCTCCATGACACCTCTCATCAGATTTGGCCATGGCCCTTATCATCACAATGCTCCAGGACACTTGTCTTCACAATGTTCCATGGCGCATTTCATCACAATGTTCCATGACCACTTTCATCAAATTGCTCCATGATGCCTGTCATCACAATGCTCCATGGCCTTTGTCATCAAAATTCTACATGGCCCCTGTAATAACAGTGCTTCAGGACAACATTTATCACAATGCTCCATGACCACTCTCATCACCATGCCAGATAAGACCTTTCATGACAATGCTCCATGGCCCTTGTCATCACAATATTCTATGACTTCTGTCATCACAATGCTCCATGCCCCTGTCATCACAATGCCCCATCACCCCTGCTATTACAATGCTCCATGACCCCTGTCCTCACAATGCCCCGAAACCCTTGTCATCACAATATTCCATGATCCGTGTAATCACGATGATCCATGAACCATTTCTGTACAATGCTCCAGTAGCCCGTTCATTAAAATGCTCCATGGCACGTGTCATAAGAATGCTCCAGGAACCCTTCCATCACAATAATCCATGACCCGTTTCCTCACAATTCTCCAGGACCGCTTTCATCACAATGCTCCATTTCCTTGTCATCTCAATTCTTCATGGCCCCTGTCATCACAATGATCCATGCCCTTGTCATCAAAATGCTCCAGAACTCTTGTCATCACTATGCTCCATGCCCATGTCATCACAATGCTGCATGACCCCTGTCATCACAATGATACATGACCACTGTCATCACAATGCCACATGAGCCCTGTCATCACATTGCTCCATGGCCCCTGTCATTACAATGCTCCATGACCACTGTCATCACAATGTTCCATGATCGCTGTAATCACAATGACCCATGACACCTTTCCTCAGAAGGCTCCATTACGCCTGTCATCAGAATGCTCCAATGCCCATCTCATCACAATGCTCCATGATCCGTGACAGCACAACGTTACAGGACAATTGTCATCACAATGCTCCATGACAACTCTCATCACAATGTTGCCTGCCCATGTCATCAAAATGCTCCATGTCCCCTGTAATCACAATGTTCCATTACACCTGTCATCACAATGTTCCCTGCCCATGTCATCACAATGCTCCATTACCCATGTCATCGTAGTGATCCATGACCCCTTTCATCACAATGCTCCATGACAGCTGTCATCACAATGCTCCGTGCTCTTTGTCACCACAATGCTCCATGACCACTGTCATCACCATGCCCCATGACCCCAGTCATCACAATGCTCCATAACACTTGTCATCACAATGCTCCATTATCCCTGTCATCACAATGTTCCATGACTCTTGTCATCAAAATGCCTCATGATCCTTTTACTCACAATGCTCCATGACTCCTTTCATCACATGCTCCATGATACTTGTCATTACACTGTCCCATGACCTTTTTCATAACAATGCTCCATGATACCAGTCATCACAATAATCCATGACCATTGTCGTCACAATGCTCCATGCCCCTTTCAACACAATGCTCCATGACAACTGTCACCACAATGCTCCATGGCCTTTGTCATCACAATTATACATGGCCCCTGTAATCACAGTGCTCCATGACCCCTTTCATCACAATGCTCCATGATCACTGTCATCACAATGCCACATGAGCCCTGTCATCACATTGCTCCATGGCCCCTGTCATTACAATGCTCCATGACCACTGTCATCACAATGTTCCATGATGGCTGTAATCACAATGACCCATGACACCTTTCCTCAGAAGGCTCCAGTACGCCTGTCATCACAATGCCCCAATGCCCGTCTCATCACAAAGTTCCATGATCCCTGTCAGCACAACGTTACAGGACAATTGTCATCACAATGCTCCATGACAACTGTCATCACAATGTTGCCTGCCCATGTCATCAAAATGCTCCATGTGCCCTGTAATCACAATGTTCCATTACACCTGTCATCACAATGTTCCCTGCCCATGTCATCACAATGCTCCATTACCAATGAAATCAAAATGTTCGCCTGCCCTTGTCATCAAAATGCTCCATGACCCCTTTAATCACAATGCTCCATGAACACTGTCATCACAATGTTCCATGACAGTTGTCATCACAATGCTCCATGACCCCTGTAATCACAATGCTCCATGCCCTTGTCATCACAATGCTCCAGAACTCTTGTCATCATAATGATGAATGCCCGTGTCATCACAAAGCTCCATGATACTTGTCATCACAATGTTCCATGGCCTTGTCATCACTATACTCCATGGCCCCCGTCATCACAGTGCTCCATGATACCTTTCATCACAATTCTAGATGACCACTGTAATCACAATGCCCCAAGACACATGTCATCACAATTCGCCATGGCCCTTGTCATCACAATGCTCCATGACCCGTGGCATCACAATGGTCCAGGACACTTGTCATCACAATGATCCATGACCACTTACATCACAATGCTCCTTGACTCCCGTCATCACAATGCTCCATAGCCTATGCATTCGCAATGCTACATGGTCCCTGTAATCACATTGCTCCATGATCCATTTCATCCCAATGCTCTATGACCACTGTCATCACCATGCCCCATTATACCTGTCATCACAAAGTTCCATGGCCCCTGTCAGCACAATGTTCCATGACCGATGTCATCACTATCCTCCATGGTCCCTGTAATCACAATGCTCCATCTGCTTGTCAACGCAATGCTCCAGAACTCTTGTCATCATAATGCTCCATGCCCGCCTCATCACAATGCTCCATGACACTTGTCCTCACAATGCTCCATGGCCTTTGTCATCGCAATGCTCCATGGCCCCTGTTATCACAGTGCTCCATGTTACCTTTCATCACAATTCTAGATGACCATTGTCATCACAATGCCCCATGACACCTGTCATCACTATTCGCCATGGCACTTGTCATCACAATGCTCCATGATCCCTGTCATCATAATGTTCGATGACACTTGTCGTCACGGTGCTCCATGACCCCTGTCATCACAATATTCACTGCCCATGTAATCACAATGCTCCTGGTCCCCTGTAATCACAATGCTCCATAGCCTTAACATCACAATGCTCCAGAACTCTTGTCATCATTATGCCCCATGCCCATGTCATCACAATGCTCCTTGACCCCTGTCATCACAATGCTCCATGGCCTATGTATTCACAATGCTCCATGGCCCCTGTAGTCACATTGCTCCATGATCCTTTTCATCACAATGCTCTATGACCACTGTCATCACAATGCCACATGACACCTGTCATTACAATGCTCTATGGCCCCTGTCAGCACAATGTTCCATGGCAGATATCATCACAATGATCCATGACCGCTGTCATCACAATGTTCCCTGCCCTTGTCATCTCAATCATCCCTGGCCCCTGTAATCACAATGCCCCATACCCTTGTCATCGCAATGCTCCAGATCACTTCTCATCATAATGCTCCATGCCCATGTCATCACAATGCTCCATGGCCCCTGTCATCACAGTGCTCCGTGATACCTTTCATCGTAATGATAGATGACCACTGTCATCACAATGCTCCATGACACCTGTCATCAGATTTGGCCATGGCCCTTATCATCACAATGCTCCAGGACACTTGTCTTCACAATGTTCCATGGCGCATTTCATCACAATGCTCCATGACCACTTTCATCAAATTGCTCCATGATGCCTGTCATCACAATGCTCCATGGCCTTTGTCATCAAAATTCTACATGGCCCCTGTAATAACAGTGCTTCAGGACAACATTTATCACAATGCTCCATGACCACTCTCATCACCATGCCAGATAAGACCTTTCATGACAATGCTCCATGGCCCTTGTCATCACAATATTCTATGACTTCTGTCATCACAATGCTCCATGCCCCTGTCATCACAATGCCCCATCACCCCTGCTATTACAATGCTCCATGACCATTGTCCTCACAATGCCCCGAAGCCCTTGTCATCACAATATTCCATGATCCGTGTAATCACGATGATCCATGAACCATTTCTGTACAATGCTCCAGTACCCCTTTCATTAAAATGCTCCATGGCACTTGTCATCAGAATGCTGCAGGAACCCTTCCATCACAATAATCCATGACCCGTTTCCTCACAATTCTCCAGGACCGCTTTCATCACAATGCTCCATTCCCTTGTCATCTCAATGCTTCATGGCCCCTGTCATCACAATGATCCATGCCCTTGTCATTAAAATGCTCCAGAACCCTTGTCATCACTATGCTCCATGCCCATGTCATCACAATGCTGCATGACCCCTGTCATCACAATGCTACATGACCCCTGTCATCACAATGTTCCATGCCCGTATCATCACAATGCTCCATTACCCATGTCATCGTAGTGATCCATGACCCCTTTCATCACAATGCTCCATGACACCTGTCATCACAATGCTCCGTGCTCTTTGTCACCACAATGCTCCATGACCACTGTCATCACCATGCCCCATGACCCCAGTCATCACAATGCTCCATAGCACTTGTCATCACAATGCTCCATTATCCCTGTCATCACAATGTTCCATGACTCTTGTCATCAAAATGCCTCATGATCCTTTTACTCACAATGCTCCATGACTCCTTTCATCACATGCTCCATGATACTTGTCATTACACTGTCCCATGACCTTTTTCATAACAATGCTCCATGATACCAGTCATCACAATAATCCATGACCATTGTCGTCACAATGCTCCATGCCCCTTTCAACACAATGCTCCATGACAACTGTCACCACAATGCTCCATGGCCTTTGTCATCACAATTATACATGGCCCCTGTAATCACAGTGCTCCATGACCCCTTTCATCACAATGCTCCATGATCACTGTCATCACAATGCCACATGAGCCCTGTCATCACATTGCTCCATGGCCCCTGTCATTACAATGCTCCATGACCACTGTCATCACAATGTTCCATGATGGCTGTAGTCACAATGACCCATGACACCTTTCCTCAGAAGGCTCCAGTACACCTGTGATCACAATGCTCCAATGCCCGTCTCATCACAAAGTTCCATGATCCCTGTCAGCACAACGTTACAGGACAATTGTCATCACAATGCTCCATGACAACTGTCATCACAATGTTGCCTGCCCATGTCATCAAAATGCTCCATGTCCCCTGTAATCACAATGTTCCATTACACCTGTCATCACAATGTTCCCTGCCCAGGTCATCACAATGCTCCATGAACACTGTCATCACAATGTTCCATGACAGTTGTCATCACAATGCTCCATGACCCCTGTAATCACAATGCTCCATGCCCTTGTCATCACAATGCTCCAGAACTCTTGTCATCATAATGATGAATGCCCGTGTCATCACAAAGCTCCATGATACTTGTCATCACAATGTTCCATGGCCTTGTCATCACTATACTCCATGGCCCCCGTCATCACAGTGCTCCATGATACCTTTCATCACAATTCTAGATGACCACTGTCATCACAATGCCCCAAGACACATGTCATCACAATTCGCCATGGCCCTTGTCATCACAATGCTCCATGACCCGTGGCATCACAATGGTCCAGGACACTTGTCATCACAATGATCCATGACCACTTACATCACAATGCTCCTTGACTCCCGTCATCACAATGCTCCATAGCCTATGCATTCGCAATGCTACATGGTCCCTGTAATCACATTGCTCCATGATCCATTTCATCCCAATGCTCTATGACCACTGTCATCACCATGCCCCATTATACCTGTCATCACAAAGTTCCATGGCCCCTGTCAGCACAATGTTCCATGACAGATGTCATCACTATCCTCCGTGGTCCCTGTAATCACAATGCTCCATCCGCTTGTCAACGCAATGCTCCAGAACTCTTGTCATCATAATGCTCCATGCCCGCTTCATCACAATGCTCCATGACACTTGTCCTCACAATGCTCCATGGCCTTTGTCATCGCAATGCTCCAGGGCCCCTTTTATCACAGTGCTCCATGTTACCTTTCATCACAATTCTAGATGACCATTGTCATCACAATGCCCCATGACACCTGTCATCACTATTCGCCATGGCACTTGTCATCACAATGCTCCATGATCCCTGTCATCATAATGTTCGATGACACTTGTCGTCACGGTGCTCCATGACCCCTGTCATCACAATATTCACTGCCCATGTAATCACAATGCTCCTGGTCCCCTGTAATCACAATGCTCCATAGCCTTAACATCACAATGCTCCAGAACTCTTGTCATCATTATGCCCCATGCCCATGTCATCACAATGCTCCTTGACCCCTGTCATCACAATGCTCCATGGCCTATGTATTCACAATGCTCCATGGCCCCTGTAGTCACATTGCTCCATGATCCTTTTCATCACAATGCTCTATGACCACTGTCATCACAATGCCACATGACACCTGTCATTACAATGCTCTATGGCCCCTGTCAGCACAATGTTCCATGGCAGATATCATCACAATGATCCATGACCGCTGTCATCACAATGTTCCCTGCCCTTGTCATCTCAATGATCCCTGGCCCCTGTAATCACAATGCCCCATACCCTTGTCATCGCAATGCTCCAGATCACTTCTCATCATAATGCTCCATGCCCATGTCATCACAATGCTCCATGGCCCCTGTCATCACAGTGCTCCGTGATACCTTTCTTCGTAATGATAGATGACCACTGTCATCACAATGCTCCATGACACCTGTCATCAGATTTGGCCATGGCCCTTATCATCACAATGCTCCAGGACACTTGTCTTCACAATGTTCCATGGCGCATTTCATCACAATGTTCCATGACCACTTTCATCAAATTGCTCCATGATGCCTGTCATCACAATGCTCCATGGCCTTTGTCATCAAAATTCTACATGGCCCCTGTAATAACAGTGCTTCAGGACAACATTTATCACAATGCTCCATGACCACTCTCATCACCATGCCAGATAAGACCTTTCATGACAATGCTCCATGGCCCTTGTCATCACAATATTCTATGACTTCTGTCATCACAATGCTCCATGCCCCTGTCATCACAATGCCCCATCACCCCTGCTATTACAATGCTCCATGACCCCTGTCCTCACAATGCCCCGAAACCCTTGTCATCACAATATTCCATGATCCGTGTAATCACGATGATCCATGAACCATTTCTGTACAATGCTCCAGTAGCCCGTTCATTAAAATGCTCCATGGCACGTGTCATAAGAATGCTCCAGGAACCCTTCCATCACAATAATCCATGACCCGTTTCCTCACAATTCTCCAGGACCGCTTTCATCACAATGCTCCATTTCCTTGTCATCTCAATTCTTCATGGCCCCTGTCATCACAATGATCCATGCCCTTGTCATCAAAATGCTCCAGAACTCTTGTCATCACTATGCTCCATGCCCATGTCATCACAATGCTGCATGACCCCTGTCATCACAATGATACATGACCACTGTCATCACAATGCCACATGAGCCCTGTCATCACATTGCTCCATGGCCCCTGTCATTACAATGCTCCATGACCACTGTCATCACAATGTTCCATGATCGCTGTAATCACAATGACCCATGACACCTTTCCTCAGAAGGCTCCATTACGCCTGTCATCAGAATGCTCCAATGACCATCTCATCACAATGCTCCATGATCCGTGACAGCACAACGTTACAGGACAATTGTCATCACAATGCTCCATGACAACTCTCATCACAATGTTGCCTGCCCATGTCATCAAAATGCTCCATGTCCCCTGTAATCACAATGTTCCATTACACCTGTCATCACAATGTTCCCTGCCCATGTCATCACAATGCTCCATTACCCATGTCATCGTAGTGATCCATGACCCCTTTCATCACAATGCTCCATGACAGCTGTCATCACAATGCTCCGTGCTCTTTGTCACCACAATGCTCCATGACCACTGTCATCACCATGCCCCATGACCCCAGTCATCACAATGCTCCATAACACTTGTCATCACAATGCTCCATTATCCCTGTCATCACAATGTTCCATGACTCTTGTCATCAAAATGCCTCATGATCCTTTTACTCACAATGCTCCATGACTCCTTTCATCACATGCTCCATGATACTTGTCATTACACTGTCCCATGACCTTTTTCATAACAATGCTCCATGATACCAGTCATCACAATAATCCATGACCATTGTCGTCACAATGCTCCATGCCCCTTTCAACACAATGCTCCATGACAACTGTCACCACAATGCTCCATGGCCTTTGTCATCACAATTATACATGGCCCCTGTAATCACAGTGCTCCATGACCCCTTTCATCACAATGCTCCATGATCACTGTCATCACAATGCCACATGAGCCCTGTCATCACATTGCTCCATGGCCCCTGTCATTACAATGCTCCATGACCACTGTCATCACAATGTTCCATGATGGCTGTAATCACAATGACCCATGACACCTTTCCTCAGAAGGCTCCAGTACGCCTGTCATCACAATGCCCCAATGCCCGTCTCATCACAAAGTTCCATGATCCCTGTCAGCACAACGTTACAGGACAATTGTCATCACAATGCTCCATGACAACTGTCATCACAATGTTGCCTGCCCATGTCATCAAAATGCTCCATGTGCCCTGTAATCACAATGTTCCATTACACCTGTCATCACAATGTTCCCTGCCCATGTCATCACAATGCTCCATTACCAATGAAATCAAAATGTTCGCCTGCCCTTGTCATCAAAATGCTCCATGACCCCTTTAATCACAATGCTCCATGAACACTGTCATCACAATGTTCCATGACAGTTGTCATCACAATGCTCCATGACCCCTGTAATCACAATGCTCCATGCCCTTGTCATCACAATGCTCCAGAACTCTTGTCATCATAATGATGAATGCCCGTGTCATCACAAAGCTCCATGATACTTGTCATCACAATGTTCCATGGCCTTGTCATCACTATACTCCATGGCCCCCGTCATCACAGTGCTCCATGATACCTTTCATCACAATTCTAGATGACCACTGTCATCACAATGCCCCAAGACACATGTCATCACAATTCGCCATGGCCCTTGTCATCACAATGCTCCATGACCCGTGGCATCACAATGGTCCAGGACACTTGTCATCACAATGATCCATGACCACTTACATCACAATGCTCCTTGACTCCCGTCATCACAATGCTCCATAGCCTATGCATTCGCAATGCTACATGGTCCCTGTAATCACATTGCTCCATGATCCATTTCATCCCAATGCTCTATGACCACTGTCATCACCATGCCCCATTATACCTGTCATCACAAAGTTCCATGGCCCCTGTCAGCACAATGTTCCATGACCGATGTCATCACTATCCTCCATGGTCCCTGTAATCACAATGCTCCATCTGCTTGTCAACGCAATGCTCCAGAACTCTTGTCATCATAATGCTCCATGCCCGCCTCATCACAATGCTCCATGACACTTGTCCTCACAATGCTCCATGGCCTTTGTCATCGCAATGCTCCATGGCCCCTGTTATCACAGTGCTCCATGTTACCTTTCATCACAATTCTAGATGACCATTGTCATCACAATGCCCCATGACACCTGTCATCACTATTCGCCATGGCACTTGTCATCACAATGCTCCATGATCCCTGTCATCATAATGTTCGATGACACTTGTCGTCACGGTGCTCCATGACCCCTGTCATCACAATATTCACTGCCCATGTAATCACAATGCTCCTGGTCCCCTGTAATCACAATGCTCCATAGCCTTAACATCACAATGCTCCAGAACTCTTGTCATCATTATGCCCCATGCCCATGTCATCACAATGCTCCTTGACCCCTGTCATCACAATGCTCCATGGCCTATGTATTCACAATGCTCCATGGCCCCTGTAGTCACATTGCTCCATGATCCTTTTCATCACAATGCTCTATGACCACTGTCATCACAATGCCACATGACACCTGTCATTACAATGCTCTATGGCCCCTGTCAGCACAATGTTCCATGGCAGATATCATCACAATGATCCATGACCGCTGTCATCACAATGTTCCCTGCCCTTGTCATCTCAATCATCCCTGGCCCCTGTAATCACAATGCCCCATACCCTTGTCATCGCAATGCTCCAGATCACTTCTCATCATAATGCTCCATGCCCATGTCATCACAATGCTCCATGGCCCCTGTCATCACAGTGCTCCGTGATACCTTTCATCGTAATGATAGATGACCACTGTCATCACAATGCTCCATGACACCTGTCATCAGATTTGGCCATGGCCCTTATCATCACAATGCTCCAGGACACTTGTCTTCACAATGTTCCATGGCGCATTTCATCACAATGCTCCATGACCACTTTCATCAAATTGCTCCATGATGCCTGTCATCACAATGCTCCATGGCCTTTGTCATCAAAATTCTACATGGCCCCTGTAATAACAGTGCTTCAGGACAACATTTATCACAATGCTCCATGACCACTCTCATCACCATGCCAGATAAGACCTTTCATGACAATGCTCCATGGCCCTTGTCATCACAATATTCTATGACTTCTGTCATCACAATGCTCCATGCCCCTGTCATCACAATGCCCCATCACCCCTGCTATTACAATGCTCCATGACCATTGTCCTCACAATGCCCCGAAGCCCTTGTCATCACAATATTCCATGATCCGTGTAATCACGATGATCCATGAACCATTTCTGTACAATGCTCCAGTACCCCTTTCATTAAAATGCTCCATGGCACTTGTCATCAGAATGCTGCAGGAACCCTTCCATCACAATAATCCATGACCCGTTTCCTCACAATTCTCCAGGACCGCTTTCATCACAATGCTCCATTCCCTTGTCATCTCAATGCTTCATGGCCCCTGTCATCACAATGATCCATGCCCTTGTCATTAAAATGCTCCAGAACCCTTGTCATCACTATGCTCCATGCCCATGTCATCACAATGCTGCATGACCCCTGTCATCACAATGCTACATGACCCCTGTCATCACAATGTTCCATGCCCGTATCATCACAATGCTCCATTACCCATGTCATCGTAGTGATCCATGACCCCTTTCATCACAATGCTCCATGACACCTGTCATCACAATGCTCCGTGCTCTTTGTCACCACAATGCTCCATGACCACTGTCATCACCATGCCCCATGACCCCAGTCATCACAATGCTCCATAGCACTTGTCATCACAATGCTCCATTATCCCTGTCATCACAATGTTCCATGACTCTTGTCATCAAAATGCCTCATGATCCTTTTACTCACAATGCTCCATGACTCCTTTCATCACATGCTCCATGATACTTGTCATTACACTGTCCCATGACCTTTTTCATAACAATGCTCCATGATACCAGTCATCACAATAATCCATGACCATTGTCGTCACAATGCTCCATGCCCCTTTCAACACAATGCTCCATGACAACTGTCACCACAATGCTCCATGGCCTTTGTCATCACAATTATACATGGCCCCTGTAATCACAGTGCTCCATGACCCCTTTCATCACAATGCTCCATGATCACTGTCATCACAATGCCACATGAGCCCTGTCATCACATTGCTCCATGGCCCCTGTCATTACAATGCTCCATGACCACTGTCATCACAATGTTCCATGATGGCTGTAGTCACAATGACCCATGACACCTTTCCTCAGAAGGCTCCAGTACACCTGTCATCACAATGCTCCAATGCCCGTCTCATCACAAAGTTCCATGATCCCTGTCAGCACAACGTTACAGGACAATTGTCATCACAATGCTCCATGACAACTGTCATCACAATGTTGCCTGCCCATGTCATCAAAATGCTCCATGTCCCCTGTAATCACAATGTTCCATTACACCTGTCATCACAATGTTCCCTGCCCAGGTCATCACAATGCTCCATGAACACTGTCATCACAATGTTCCATGACAGTTGTCATCACAATGCTCCATGACCCCTGTAATCACAATGCTCCATGCCCTTGTCATCACAATGCTCCAGAACTCTTGTCATCATAATGATGAATGCCCGTGTCATCACAAAGCTCCATGATACTTGTCATCACAATGTTCCATGGCCTTGTCATCACTATACTCCATGGCCCCCGTCATCACAGTGCTCCATGATACCTTTCATCACAATTCTAGATGACCACTGTCATCACAATGCCCCAAGACACATGTCATCACAATTCGCCATGGCCCTTGTCATCACAATGCTCCATGACCCGTGGCATCACAATGGTCCAGGACACTTGTCATCACAATGATCCATGACCACTTACATCACAATGCTCCTTGACTCCCGTCATCACAATGCTCCATAGCCTATGCATTCGCAATGCTACATGGTCCCTGTAATCACATTGCTCCATGATCCATTTCATCCCAATGCTCTATGACCACTGTCATCACCATGCCCCATTATACCTGTCATCACAAAGTTCCATGGCCCCTGTCAGCACAATGTTCCATGACCGATGTCATCACTATCCTCCATGGTCCCTGTAATCACAATGCTCCATCCGCTTGTCAATGCAATGCTCCAGAACTCTTGTCATCATAATGCTCCATGCCCGCCTCATCACAATGCTCCATGACACTTGTCCTCACAATGCTCCATGGCCTTTGTCATCGCAATGCTCCATGGCCCCTGTTATCACAGTGCTCCATGTTACCTTTCATCACAATTCTAGATGACCATTGTCATCACAATGCCCCATGACACCTGTCATCACTATTCGCCATGGCACTTGTCATCACAATGCTCCATGATCCCTGTCATCATAATGTTCGATGACACTTGTCGTCACGGTGCTCCATGACCCCTGTCATCACAATATTCACTGCCCATGTAATCACAATGCTCCTGGTCCCCTGTAATCACAATGCTCCATAGCCTTAACATCACAATGCTCCAGAACTCTTGTCATCATTATGCCCCATGCCCATGTCATCACAATGCTCCTTGACCCCTGTCATCACAATGCTCCATGGCCTATGTATTCACAATGCTCCATGGCCCCTGTAGTCACATTGCTCCATGATCCTTTTCATCACAATGCTCTATGACCACTGTCATCACAATGCCACATGACACCTGTCATTACAATGCTCTATGGCCCCTGTCAGCACAATGTTCCATGGCAGATATCATCACAATGATCCATGACCGCTGTCATCACAATGTTCCCTGCCCTTGTCATCTCAATGATCCCTGGCCCCTGTAATCACAATGCCCCATACCCTTGTCATCGCAATGCTCCAGATCACTTCTCATCATAATGCTCCATGCCCATGTCATCACAATGCTCCATGGCCCCTGTCATCACAGTGCTCCGTGATACCTTTCATCGTAATGATAGATGACCACTGTCATCACAATGCTCCATGACACCTGTCATCAGATTTGGCCATGGCCCTTATCATCACAATGCTCCAGGACACTTGTCTTCACAATGTTCCATGGCGCATTTCATCACAATGCTCCATGACCACTTTCATCAAATTGCTCCATGATGCCTGTCATCACAATGCTCCATGGCCTTTGTCATCAAAATTCTACATGGCCCCTGTAATAACAGTGCTTCAGGACAACATTTATCACAATGCTCCATGACCACTCTCATCACCATGCCAGATAAGACCTTTCATGACAATGCTCCATGGCCCTTGTCATCACAATATTCTATGACTTCTGTCATCACAATGCTCCATGCCCCTGTCATCACAATGCCCCATCACCCCTGCTATTACAATGCTCCATGACCCCTGTCCTCACAATGCCCCGAAACCCTTGTCATCACAATATTCCATGATCCGTGTAATCACGATGATCCATGAACCATTTCTGTACAATGCTCCAGTACCCCTTTCATTAAAATGCTCCATGGCACTTGTCATCAGAATGCTGCAGGAACCCTTCCATCACAATAATCCATGACCCGTTTCCTCACAATTCTCCAGGACCGCTTTCATCACAATGCTCCATTCCCTTGTCATCTCAATGCTTCATGGCCCCTGTCATCACAATGATCCATGCCCTTGTCATCAAAATGCTCCAGAACCCTTGTCATCACTATGCTCCATGCCCATGTCATCACAATGCTGCATGACCCCTGTCATCACAATGCTACATGACCCCTGTCATCACAATGTTCCATGCCCGTATCATCACAATGCTCCATTACCCATGTCATCGTAGTGATCCATGACCCCTTTCATCACAATGCTCCATGACACCTGTCATCACAATGCTCCGTGCTCTTTGTCACCACAATGCTCCATGACCACTGTCATCACCATGCCCCATGACCCCAGTCATCACAATGCTCCATAGCACTTGTCATCACAATGCTCCATTATCCCTGTCATCACAATGTTCCATGACTCTTGTCATCAAAATGCCTCATGATCCTTTTACTCACAATGCTCCATGACTCCTTTCATCACATGCTCCATGATACTTGTCATTACACTGTCCCATGACCTTTTTCATAACAATGCTCCATGATACCAGTCATCACAATAATCCATGACCATTTTCGTCACAATGCTCCATGCCCCTTTCAACACAATGCTCCATGACAACTGTCACCACAATGCTCCATGGCCTTTGTCATCACAATTATACATGGCCCCTGTAATCACAGTGCTCCATGACCCCTTTCATCACAATGCTCCATGATCACTGTCATCACAATGCCACATGAGCCCTGTCATCACATTGCTCCATGGCCCCTGTCATTACAATGCTCCATGACCACTGTCATCACAATGTTCCATGATGGCTGTAGTCACAATGACCCATGACACCTTTCCTCAGAAGGCTCCAGTACACCTGTCATCACAATGCTCCAATGCCCGTCTCATCACAAAGTTCCATGATCCCTGTCAGCACAACGTTACAGGACAATTGTCATCACAATGCTCCATGACAACTGTCATCACAATGTTGCCTGCCCATGTCATCAAAATGCTCCATGTCCCCTGTAATCACAATGTTCCATTACACCTGTCATCACAATGTTCCCTGCCCAGGTCATCACAATGCTCCATGAACACTGTCATCACAATGTTCCATGACAGTTGTCATCACAATGCTCCATGACCCCTGTAATCACAATGCTCCATGCCCTTGTCATCACAATGCTCCAGAACTCTTGTCATCATAATGATGAATGCCCGTGTCATCACAAAGCTCCATGATACTTGTCATCACAATGTTCCATGGCCTTGTCATCACTATCCTCCATGGCCCCCGTCATCACAGTGCTCCATGATACCTTTCATCACAATTCTAGATGACCACTGTCATCACAATGCCCCAAGACACATGTCATCACAATTCGCCATGGCCCTTGTCATCACAATGCTCCATGACCCGTGGCATCACAATGGTCCAGGACACTTGTCATCACAATGATCCATGACCACTTACATCACAATGCTCCTTGACTCCCGTCATCACAATGCTCCATAGCCTATGCATTCGCAATGCTACATGGTCCCTGTAATCACATTGCTCCATGATCCATTTCATCCCAATGCTCTATGACCACTGTCATCACCATGCCCCATTATACCTGTCATCACAAAGTTCCATGGCCCCTGTCAGCACAATGTTCCATGACCGATGTCATCACTATCCTCCATGGTCCCTCTAATCACAATGCTCCATCCGCTTGTCAACGCAATACTCCAGAACTCTTGTCATCATAATGCTCCATGCCCGCCTCATCACAATGCTCCATGACACTTGTCCTCACAATGCTCCATGGCCTTTGTCATCGCAATGCTCCATGGCCCCTGTTATCACAGTGCTCCATGTTACCTTTCATCACAATTCTAGATGACCATTGTCATCACAATGCCCCATGACACCTGTCATCACTATTCGCCATGGCACTTGTCATCACAATGCTCCATGATCCCTGTCATCATAATGTTCGATGACACTTGTCGTCACGGTGCTCCATGACCCCTGTCATCACAATATTCACTGCCCATGTAATCACAATGCTCCTGGTCCCCTGTAATCACAATGCTCCATAGCCTTAACATCACAATGCTCCAGAACTCTTGTCATCATTATGCCCCATGCCCATGTCATCACAATGCTCCTTGACCCCTGTCATCACAATGCTCCATGGCCTATGTATTCACAATGCTCCATGGCCCCTGTAGTCACATTGCTCCATGATCCTTTTCATCACAATGCTCTATGACCACTGTCATCACAATGCCACATGACACCTGTCATTACAATGCTCTATGGCCCCTGTCAGCACAATGTTCCATGGCAGATATCATCACAATGATCCATGACCGCTGTCATCACAATGTTCCCTGCCCTTGTCATCTCAATGATCCCTGGCCCCTGTAATCACAATGCCCCATACCCTTGTCATCGCAATGCTCCAGATCACTTCTCATCATAATGCTCCATGCCCATGTCATCACAATGCTCCATGGCCCCTGTCATCACAGTGCTCCGTGATACCTTTCATCGTAATGATAGATGACCACTGTCATCACAATGCTCCATGACACCTGTCATCAGATTTGGCCATGGCCCTTATCATCACAATGCTCCAGGACACTTGTCTTCACAATGTTCCATGGCGCATTTCATCACAATGCTCCATGACCACTTTCATCAAATTGCTCCATGATGCCTGTCATCACAATGCTCTATGGCCTTTGTCATCAAAATTCTACATGGCCCCTGTAATAACAGTGCTTCAGGACAACTTTTATCACAATGCTCCATGACCACTCTCATCACCATGCCAGATAAGACCTTTCATGACAATGCTCCATGGCCCTTGTCATCACAATATTCTATGACTTCTGTCATCACAATGCTCCATGCCCCTGTCATCACAATGCCCCATCACCCCTGATATTACAATGCTCCATGACCCCTGTCCTCACAATGCCCCGAAACCCTTGTCATCACAATATTCCATGATCCGTGTAATCACGATGATCCATGAACCATTTCTGTACAATGTTCCAGTACCCCTTTCATTAAAATGCTCCATGGCACTTGTCATCAGAATGCTGCAGGAACCCTTCCATCACAATAATCCATGACCCGTTTCCTCACAATTCTCCAGGACCGCTTTCATCACAATGCTCCATTCCCTTGTCATCTCAATGCTTCATGGCCCCTGTCATCACAATGATCCATGCCCTTGTCATCAAAATGCTCCAGAACCCTTGTCATCACTATGCTCCATGCCCATGTCATCACAATGCTGCATGACCCCTGTCATCACAATGCTACATGACCCCTGTCATCACAATGTTCCATGCCCGTATCATCACAATGCTCCATTACCCATGTCATCGTAGTGATCCATGACCCCTTTCATCACAATGCTCCATGACACCTGTCATCACAATGCTCCGTGCTCTTTGTCACCACAATGCTCCATGACCACTGTCATCACCATGCCCCATGACCCCAGTCATCACAATGCTCCATAGCACTTGTCATCACAATGCTCCATTATCCCTGTCATCACAATGTTCCATGACTCTTGTCATCAAAATGCCTCATGATCCTTTTACTCACAATGCTCCATGACTCCTTTCATCACATGCTCCATGATACTTGTCATTACACTGTCCCATGACCTTTTTCATAACAATGCTCCATGATACCAGTCATCACAATAATCCATGACCATTTTCGTCACAATGCTCCATGCCCCTTTCAACACAATGCTCCATGACAACTGTCACCACAATGCTCCATGGCCTTTGTCATCACAATTATACATGGCCCCTGTAATCACAGTGCTCCATGACCCCTTTCATCACAATGCTCCATGATCACTGTCATCACAATGCCACATGAGCCCTGTCATCACATTGCTCCATGGCCCCTGTCATTACAATGCTCCATGACCACTGTCATCACAATGTTCCATGATGGCTGTAGTCACAATGACCCATGACACCTTTCCTCAGAAGGCTCCAGTACACCTGTCATCACAATGCTCCAATGCCCGTCTCATCACAAAGTTCCATGATCCCTGTCAGCACAACGTTACAGGACAATTGTCATCACAATGCTCCATGACAACTGTCATCACAATGTTGCCTGCCCATGTCATCAAAATGCTCCATGTCCCCTGTAATCACAATGTTCCATTACACCTGTCATCACAATGTTCCCTGCCCAGGTCATCACAATGCTCCATGAACACTGTCATCACAATGTTCCATGACAGTTGTCATCACAATGCTCCATGACCCCTGTAATCACAATGCTCCATGCCCTTGTCATCACAATGCTCCAGAACTCTTGTCATCATAATGATGAATGCCCGTGTCATCACAAAGCTCCATGATACTTGTCATCACAATGTTCCATGGCCTTGTCATCACTATACTCCATGGCCCCCGTCATCACAGTGCTCCATGATACCTTTCATCACAATTCTAGATGACCACTGTCATCACAATGCCCCAAGACACATGTCATCACAATTCGCCATGGCCCTTGTCATCACAATGCTCCATGACCCGTGGCATCACAATGGTCCAGGACACTTGTCATCACAATGATCCATGACCACTTACATCACAATGCTCCTTGACTCCCGTCATCACAATGCTCCATAGCCTATGCATTCGCAATGCTACATGGTCCCTGTAATCACATTGCTCCATGATCCATTTCATCCCAATGCTCTATGACCACTGTCATCACCATGCCCCATTATACCTGTCATCACAAAGTTCCATGGCCCCTGTCAGCACAATGTTCCATGACAGATGTCATCACTATCCTCCATGGTCCCTGTAATCACAATGCTCCATCCGCTTGTCAATGCAATGCTCCAGAACTCTTGTCATCATAATGCTCCATGCCCGCCTCATCACAATGCTCCATGACACTTGTCCTCACAATGCTCCATGGCCTTTGACATCGCAATGCTCCATGGCCCCTGTTATCACAGTGCTCCATGTTACCTTTCATCACAATTCTAGATGACCATTGTCATCACAATGCCCCATGACACCTGTCATCACTATTCGCCATGGCACTTGTCATCACAATGCTCCATGATCCCTGTCATCATAATGTTCGATGACACTTGTCGTCACGGTGCTCCATGACCCCTGTCATCACAATATTCACTGCCCATGTAATCACAATGCTCCTGGTCCCCTGTAATCACAATGCTCCATAGCCTTAACATCACAATGCTCCAGAACTCTTGTCATCATTATGCCCCATGCCCATGTCATCACAATGCTCCTTGACCCCTGTCATCACAATGCTCCATGGCCTATGTATTCACAATGCTCCATGGCCCCTGTAGTCACATTGCTCCATGATCCTTTTCATCACAATGCTCTATGACCACTGTCATCACAATGCCACATGGCACCTGTCATTACAATGCTCTATGGCCCCTGTCAGCACAATGTTCCATGGCAGATATCATCACAATGATCCATGACCGCTGTCATCACAATGTTCCCTGCCCTTGTCATCTCAATGATCCCTGGCCCCTGTAATCACAATGCCCCATACCCTTGTCATCGCAATGCTCCAGATCACTTCTCATCATAATGCTCCATGCCCATGTCATCACAATGCTCCATGGCCCCTGTCATCACAGTGCTCCGTGATACCTTTCATCGTAATGATAGATGACCACTGTCATCACAATGCTCCATGACACCTGTCATCAGATTTGGCCATGGCCCTTATCATCACAATGCTCCAGGACACTTGTCTTCACAATGTTCCATGGCGCATTTCATCACAATGCTCCATGACCACTTTCATCAAATTGCTCCATGATGCCTGTCATCACAATGCTCCATGGCCTTTGTCATCAAAATTCTACATGGCCCCTGTAATAACAGTGCTTCAGGACAACATTTATCACAATGCTCCATGACCACTCTCATCACCATGCCAGATAAGACCTTTCATGACAATGCTCCATGGCCCTTGTCATCACAATATTCTATGACTTCTGTCATCACAATGCTCCATGCCCCTGTCATCACAATGCCCCATCACCCCTGCTATTACAATGCTCCATGACCCCTGTCCTCACAATGCCCCGAAACCCTTGTCATCACAATATTCCATGATCCGTGTAATCACGATGATCCATGAACCATTTCTGTACAATGCTCCAGTACCCCTTTCATTAAAATGCTCCATGGCACTTGTCATCAGAATGCTGCAGGAACCCTTCCATCACAATAATCCATGACCCGTTTCCTCACAATTCACCAGGACCGCTTTCATCACAATGCTCCATTCCCTTGTCATCTCAATGCTTCATGGCCCCTGTCATCACAATGATCCATGCCCTTGTCATCAAAATGCTCCAGAACCCTTGTCATCACTGTGCTCCATGTCCATGTCATCACAATGCTGCATGACCCCTGTCATCACAATGCTACATGAACCCTGTCATCACAATGTTCCATGCCCGTATCATCACAATGCTCCATTACCCATGTCATCGTAGTGATCCATGACCCCTTTCATCACAATGCTCCATGACACCTGTCATCACAATGCTCCGTGCTGTTTGTCACCACAATGCTCCATGACCACTGTCATCACCATGCCCCATGACCCCAGTCATCACAATGCTCCATAGCACTTGTCATCACAATGCTCCATTATCCCTGTCATCACAATGTTCCATGACTCTTGTCATCAAAATGCCTCATGATCCTTTTACTCACAATGCTCCATGACTCCTTTCATCACATGCTCCATGATACTTGTCATTACACTGTCCCATGACCTTTTTCATAACAATGCTCCATGATACCAGTCATCACAATAATCCATGACCATTGTCGTCACAATGCTCCATGCCCCTTTCAACACAATGCTCCATGACAACTGTCACCACAATGCTCCATGGCCTTTGTCATCACAATTATACATGGCCCCTGTAATCACAGTGCTCCATGACCCCTTTCATCACAATGCTCCATGATCACTGTCATCACAATGCCACATGAGCCCTGTCATCACATTGCTCCATGGCCCCTGTCATTACAATGCTCCATGACCACTGTCATCACAATGTTCCATGATGGCTGTAATCACAATGACCCATGACACCTTTCCTCAGAAGGCTCCAGTACACCTGTGATCACAATGCTCCAATGCCCGTCTCATCACAAAGTTCCATGATCCCTGTCAGCACAACGTTACAGGACAATTGTCATCACAATGCTCCATGACAACTGTCATCACAATGTTGCCTGCCCATGTCATCAAAATGCTCCATGTCCCCTGTAATCACAATGTTCCATTACACCTGTCATCACAATGTTCCCTGCCCAGGTCATCACAATGCTCCATGAACACTGTCATCACAATGTTCCATGACAGTTGTCATCACAATGCTCCATGACCCCTGTAATCACAATGCTCCATGCCCTTGTCATCACAATGCTCCAGAACTCTTGTCATCATAATGATGAATGCCCGTGTCATCACAAAGCTCCATGATACTTGTCATCACAATGTTCCATGGCCTTGTCATCACTATACTCCATGGCCCCCGTCATCACAGTGCTCCATGATACCTTTCATCACAATTCTAGATGACCACTGTCATCACAATGCCCCGAGACACATGTCATCACAATTCGCCATGGCCCTTGTCATCACAATGCTCCATGACCCGTGGCATCACAATGGTCCAGGACACTTGTCATCACAATGATCCATGACCACTTACATCACAATGCTCCTTGACTCCCGTCATCACAATGCTCCATAGCCTATGCATTCGCAATGCTACATGGTCCCTGTAATCACATTGCTCCATGATCCATTTCATCCCAATGCTCTATGACCACTGTCATCACCATGCCCCATTATACCTGTCATCACAAAGTTCCATGGCCCCTGTCAGCACAATGTTCCATGACAGATGTCATCACTATCCTCCATGGTCCCTGTAATCACAATGCTCCATCCGCTTGTCAATGCAATGCTCCAGAACTCTTGTCATCATAATGCTCCATGCCCGCCTCATCACAATGCTCCATGACACTTGTCCTCACAATGCTCCATGGCCTTTGTCATCGCAATGCTCCATGGACCCTGTTATCACAGTGCTCCATGTTACCTTTCATCACAATTCTAGATGACCATTGTCATCACAATGCCCCATGACACCTGTCATCACTATTCGCCATGGCACTTGTCATCACAATGCTCCATGATCCCTGTCATCATAATGTTCGATGACACTTCTTGTCACGGTGCTCCATGGCCCCTGTCATCACAGTGCTCCGTGATACCTTTCATCGTAATGATAGATGACCACTGTCATCACAATGCTCCATGACACCTGTCATCAGATTTGGCCATGGCCCTTATCATCACAATGCTCCAGGACACTTGTCTTCACAATGTTCCATGGCGCATTTCATCACAATGCTCCATGACCACTTTCATCAAATTGCTCCATGATGCCTGTCATCACAATGCTCCATGGCCTTTGTCATCAAAATTCTACATGGCCCCTGTAATAACAGTGCTTCAGGACAACATTTATCACAATGCTCCATGACCACTCTCATCACCATGCCAGATAAGACCTTTCATGACAATGCTCCATGGCCCTTGTCATCACAATATTCTATGACTTCTGTCATCACAATGCTCCATGCCCCTGTCATCACAATGCCCCATCACCCCTGCTATTACAATGCTCCATGACCCCTGTCCTCACAATGCCCCGAAACCCTTGTCATCACAATATTCCATGATCCGTGTAATCACGATGATCCATGAACCATTTCTGTACAATGCTCCAGTAGCCCGTTCATTAAAATGCTCCATGGCACGTGTCATCAGAATGCTCCAGGAACCCTTCCATCACAATAATCCATGACCCGTTTCCTCACAATTCTCCAGGACCGCTTTCATCACAATGCTCCATTTCCTTGTCATCTCAATTCTTCATGGCCCCTGTCATCACAATGATCCATGCCCTTGTCATCAAAATGCTCCAGAACTCTTGTCATCACTATGCTCCATGCCCATGTCATCACAATGCTGCATGACCCCTGTCATCACAATGATACATGACCACTGTCATCACAATGCCACATGAGCCCTGTCATCACATTGCTCCATGGCCCCTGTCATTACAATGCTCCATGACCACTGTCATCACAATTTTCCATGATCGCTGTAATCACAATAACCCATGACACCTTTCCTCAGAAGGCTCCATTACGCCTGTCATCAAAATGCTCCAATGCCCATCTCATCACAATGCTCCATGATCCGTGACAGCACAACGTTACAGGACAATTGTCATCACAATGCTCTATGACAACTGTCATCACAATGTTGCCTGCCCATGTCATCAAAATGCTCCATGTCCCCTGTAATCACAATGTTCCATTACACCTGTCATCACAATGTTCCCTGCCCATGTCATCACAATGCTCCATTACCCATGTCATCGTAGTGATACATGACCCCTTTTATCACAATGCTCCATGACACCTGTCATCACAATGCTCTGTGCTCTTTGTCACCACAATGCTCCATGACCACTGTCATCACCATGCCCCATGACCCCAGTCATCACAATGCTCCATAGCACTTGTCATCACAATGCTCCATTATCCCTGTCATCACAATGTTCCATGACTCTTGTCATCAAAATGCCTTATGATCCTTTTACTCACAATGCTCCATGACTCCTTTCATCACATGCTCCATGATACTTGTCATTACACTGTCCCATGACCTTTTTCATAACAATGCTCCATGATACCAGTCATCACAATAATCCATGACCATTTTCGTCACAATGCTCCATGCCCCTTTCAACACAATGCTCCATGACAACTGTCACCACAATGCTCCATGGCCTTTGTCATCACAATTATACATGGCCCCTGTAATCACAGTGCTCCATGACCCCTTTCATCACAATGCTCCATGATCACTGTCATCACAATGCCACATGAGCCCTGTCATCACATTGCTCCATGGCCCCTGTCATTACAATGCTCCATGACCACTGTCATCACAATGTTCCATGATGGCTGTAATCACAATGACCCATGACACCTTTCCTCAGAAGGCTCCAGTACACCTGTCATCACAATGCTCCAATGCCCGTCTCATCACAAAGTTCCATGATCCCTGTCAGCACAACGTTACAGGACAATTGTCATCACAATGCTCCATGACAACTGTCATCACAATGTTGCCTGCCCATGTCATCAAAATGCTCCATGTCCCCTGTAATCACAATGTTCCATTACACCTGTCATCACAATGTTCCCTGCCCATGTCATCACAATGCTCCATTACCAATGAAATCAAAATGTTCGCCTGCCCTTGTCATCAAAATGCTCCATGGCCCCTTTAATCACAATGCTCCATGAACACTGTCATCACAATGTTCCATGACAGTTGTCATCACAATGCTCCATGACCCCTGTAATCACAATGCTCCATGCCCTTGTCATCACAATGCTCCAGAACTCCTGTCATCATAATGATGAATGCCCGTGTCATCACAAAGCTCCATGATACTTGTCATCACAATGTTCCATGGCCTTGTCATCACTATACTCCATGGCCCCCGTCATCACAGTGCTCCATGATACCTTTCATCACAATTCTAGATGACCACTGTCATCACAATGCCCCAAGACACATGTCATCACAATTCGCCATGGCCCTTGTCATCACAATGCTCCATGACCCGTGGCATCACAATGGTCCAGGACACTTGTCATCACAATGATCCATGACCACTTACATCACAATGCTCCTTGACTCCCGTCATCACAATGCTCCATAGCCTATGCATTCGCAATGCTACATGGTCCCTGTAATCACATTGCTCCATGATCCATTTCATCCCAATGCTCTATGACCACTGTCATCACCATGCCCCATTATACCTGTCATCACAAAGTTCCATGGCCCCTGTCAGCACAATGTTCCATGACAGATGTCATCACTATCCTCCATGGTCCCTGTAATCACAATGCTCCATCCCCTTGTCAACGCAATGCTCCAGAACTCTTGTCATCATAATGCTCCATGCCCGCCTCATCACAATGCTCCATGACACTTGTCCTCACAATGCTCCATGGCCTTTGTCATCGCAATGCTCCATGGCCCCTGTTATCACAGTGCTCCATGTTACCTTTCATCACAATTCTAGATGACCATTGTCATCACAATGCCCCATGACACCTGTCATCACTATTCGCCATGGCACTTGTCATCACAATGCTCCATGATCCCTGTCATCATAATGTTCGATGACACTTGTTGTCACGGTGCTCCATGACCCCTGTCATCACAATATTCACTGCCCATGTAATCACAATGCTCCTGGTCCCCTGTAATCACAATGCTCCATAGCCTTAACATCACAATGCTCCAGAACTCTTGTCATCATTATGCCCCATGCCCATGTCATCACAATGCTCCTTGACCCCTGTCATCACAATGCTCCATGGCCTATGTATTCACAATGCTCCATGGCCCCTGTAGTCACATTGCTCCATGATCCTTTTCATCACAATGCTCTATGACCACTGTCATCACAATGCCACATGACACCTGTCATTACAATGCTCTATGGCCCCTGTCAGCACAATGTTCCATGGCAGATATCATCACAATGATCCATGACCGCTGTCATCACAATGTTCCCTGCCCTTGTCATCTCAATGATCCCTGGCCCCTGTAATCACAATGCCCCATACCCTTGTCATCGCAATGCTCCAGATCACTTCTCATCATAATGCTCCATGCCCATGTCATCACAATGCTCCATGGCCCCTGTCATCACAGTGCTCCGTGATACCTTTCATCGTAATGATAGATGACCACTGTCATCACAATGCTCCATGACACCTGTCATCAGATTTGGCCATGGCCCTTATCATCACAATGCTCCAGGACACTTGTCTTCACAATGTTCCATGGCGCATTTCATCACAATGCTCCATGACCACTTTCATCAAATTGCTCCATGATGCCTGTCATCACAATGCTCCATGGCCTTTGTCATCAAAATTCTACATGGCCCCTGTAATAACAGTGCTTCAGGACAACATTTATCACAATGCTCCATGACCACTCTCATCACCATGCCAGATAAGACCTTTCATGACAATGCTCCATGGCCCTTGTCATCACAATATTCTATGACTTCTGTCATCACAATGCTCCATGCCCCTGTCATCACAATGCCCCATCACCCCTGCTATTACAATGCTCCATGACCCCTGTCCTCACAATGCCCCGAAACCCTTGTCATCACAATATTCCATGATCCGTGTAATCACGATGATCCATGAACCATTTCTGTACAATGCTCCAGTAGCCCGTTCATTAAAATGCTCCATGGCACGTGTCATCAGAATGCTCCAGGAACCCTTCCATCACAATAATCCATGACCCGTTTCCTCACAATTCTCCAGGACCGCTTTCATCACAATGCTCCATTTCCTTGTCATCTCAATTCTTCATGGCCCCTGTCATCACAATGATCCATGCCCTTGTCATCAAAATGCTCCAGAACTCTTGTCATCACTATGCTCCATGCCCATGTCATCACAATGCTGCATGACCCCTGTCATCACAATGATACATGACCACTGTCATCACAATGCCACATGAGCCCTGTCATCACATTGCTCCATGGCCCCTGTCATTACAATGCTCCATGACCACTGTCATCACAATGTTCCATGATCGCTGTAATCACAATGACCCATGACACCTTTCCTCAGAAGGCTCCATTACGCCTGTCATCAAAATGCTCCAATGCCCATCTCATCACAATGCTCCATGATCCGTGACAGCACAACGTTACAGGACAATTGTCATCACAATGCTCTATGACAACTGTCATCACAATGTTGCCTGCCCATGTCATCAAAATGCTCCATGTCCCCTGTAATCACAATGTTCCATTACACCTGTCATCACAATGTTCCCTGCCCATGTCATCACAATGCTCCATTACCCATGTCATCGTAGTGATCCATGACCCCTTTCATCACAATGCTCCATGACACCTGTCATCACAATGCTCCGTGCTCTTTGTCACCACAATGCTCCATGACCACTGTCATCACCATGCCCCATGACCCCAGTCATCACAATGCTCCATAGCACTTGTCATCACAATGCTCCATTATCCCTGTCATCACAATGTTCCATGACTCTTGTCATCAAAATGCCTCATGATCCTTTTACTCACAATGCTCCATGACTCCTTTCATCACATGCTCCATGATACTTGTCATTACACTGTCCCATGACCTTTTTCATAACAATGCTCCATGATACCAGTCATCACAATAATCCATGACCATTTTCGTCACAATGCTCCATGCCCCTTTCAACACAATGCTCCATGACAACTGTCACCACAATGCTCCATGGCCTTTGTCATCACAATTATACATGGCCCCTGTAATCACAGTGCTCCATGACCCCTTTCATCACAATGCTCCATGATCACTGTCATCACAATGCCACATGAGCCCTGTCATCACATTGCTCCATGGCCCCTGTCATTACAATGCTCCATGACCACTGTCATCACAATGTTCCATGATGGCTGTAATCACAATGACCCATGACACCTTTCCTCAGAAGGCTCCAGTACACCTGTCATCACAATGCTCCAATGCCCGTCTCATCACAAAGTTCCATGATCCCTGTCAGCACAACGTTACAGGACAATTGTCATCACAATGCTCCATGACAACTGTCATCACAATGTTGCCTGCCCATGTCATCAAAATGCTCCATGTCCCCTGTAATCACAATGTTCCATTACACCTGTCATCACAATGTTCCCTGCCCATGTCATCACAATGCTCCATTACCAATGAAATCAAAATGTTCGCCTGCCCTTGTCATCAAAATGCTCCATGGCCCCTTTAATCACAATGCTCCATGAACACTGTCATCACAATGTTCCATGACAGTTGTCATCACAATGCTCCATGACCCCTGTAATCACAATGCTCCATGCCCTTGTCATCACAATGCTCCAGAACTCCTGTCATCATAATGATGAATGCCCGTGTCATCACAAAGCTCCATGATACTTGTCATCACAATGTTCCATGGCCTTGTCATCACTATACTCCATGGCCCCCGTCATCACAGTGCTCCATGATACCTTTCATCACAATTCTAGATGACCACTGTCATCACAATGCCCCAAGACACATGTCATCACAATTCGCCATGGCCCTTGTCATCACAATGCTCCATGACCCGTGGCATCACAATGGTCCAGGACACTTGTCATCACAATGATCCATGACCACTTACATCACAATGCTCCTTGACTCCCGTCATCACAATGCTCCATAGCCTATGCATTCGCAATGCTACATGGTCCCTGTAATCACATTGCTCCATGATCCATTTCATCCCAATGCTCTATGACCACTGTCATCACCATGCCCCATTATACCTGTCATCACAAAGTTCCATGGCCCCTGTCAGCACAATGTTCCATGACAGATGTCATCACTATCCTCCATGGTCCCTGTAATCACAATGCTCCATCCCCTTGTCAACGCAATGCTCCAGAACTCTTGTCATCATAATGCTCCATGCCCGCCTCATCACAATGCTCCATGACACTTGTCCTCACAATGCTCCATGGCCTTTGTCATCGCAATGCTCCATGGCCCCTGTTATCACAGTGCTCCATGTTACCTTTCATCACAATTCTAGATGACCATTGTCATCACAATGCCCCATGACACCTGTCATCACTATTCGCCATGGCACTTGTCATCACAATGCTCCATGATCCCTGTCATCATAATGTTCGATGACACTTGTTGTCACGGTGCTCCATGACCCCTGTCATCACAATATTCACTGCCCATGTAATCACAATGCTCCTGGTCCCCTGTAATCACAATGCTCCATAGCCTTAACATCACAATGCTCCAGAACTCTTGTCATCATTATGCCCCATGCCCATGTCATCACAATGCTCCTTGACCCCTGTCATCACAATGCTCCATGGCCTATGTATTCACAATGCTCCATGGCCCCTGTAGTCACATTGCTCCATGATCCTTTTCATCACAATGCTCTATGACCACTGTCATCACAATGCCACATGACACCTGTCATTACAATGCTCTATGGCCCCTGTCAGCACAATGTTCCATGGCAGATATCATCACAATGATCCATGACCGCTGTCATCACAATGTTCCCTGCCCTTGTCATCTCAATGATCCCTGGCCCCTGTAATCACAATGCCCCATACCCTTGTCATCGCAATGCTCCAGATCACTTCTCATCATAATGCTCCATGCCCATGTCATCACAATGCTCCATGGCCCCTGTCATCACAGTGCTCCGTGATACCTTTCATCGTAATGATAGATGACCACTGTCATCACAATGCTCCATGACACCTGTCATCAGATTTGGCCATGGCCCTTATCATCACAATGCTCCAGGACACTTGTCTTCACAATGTTCCATGGCGCATTTCATCACAATGCTCCATGACCACTTTCATCAAATTGCTCCATGATGCCTGTCATCACAATGCTCCATGGCCTTTGTCATCAAAATTCTACATGGCCCCTGTAATAACAGTGCTTCAGGACAACATTTATCACAATGCTCCATGACCACTCTCATCACCATGCCAGATAAGACCTTTCATGACAATGCTCCATGGCCCTTGTCATCACAATATTCTATGACTTCTGTCATCACAATGCTCCATGCCCCTGTCATCACAATGCCCCATCACCCCTGCTATTACAATGCTCCATGACCCCTGTCCTCACAATGCCCCGAAACCCTTGTCATCACAATATTCCATGATCCGTGTAATCACGATGATCCATGAACCATTTCTGTACAATGCTCCAGTAGCCCGTTCATTAAAATGCTCCATGGCACGTGTCATCAGAATGCTCCAGGAACCCTTCCATCACAATAATCCATGACCCGTTTCCTCACAATTCTCCAGGACCGCTTTCATCACAATGCTCCATTTCCTTGTCATCTCAATTCTTCATGGCCCCTGTCATCACAATGATCCATGCCCTTGTCATCAAAATGCTCCAGAACTCTTGTCATCACTATGCTCCATGCCCATGTCATCACAATGCTGCATGACCCCTGTCATCACAATGATACATGACCACTGTCATCACAATGCCACATGAGCCCTGTCATCACATTGCTCCATGGCCCCTGTCATTACAATGCTCCATGACCACTGTCATCACAATGATCCATGATCGCTGTAATCACAATGACCCATGACACCTTTCCTCAGAAGGCTCCATTACGCCTGTCATCAAAATGCTCCAATGCCCATCTCATCACAATGCTCCATGATCCGTGACAGCACAACGTTACAGGACAATTGTCATCACAATGCTCTATGACAACTGTCATCACAATGTTGCCTGCCCATGTCATCAAAATGCTCCATGTCCCCTGTAATCACAATGTTCCATTACACCTGTCATCACAATGTTCCCTGCCCATGTCATCACAATGCTCCATTACCCATTTCATCGTAGTGATCCATGACCCCTTTCATCACAATGCTCCATGACACCTGTCATCACAATGCTCCGTGCTCTTTGTCACCACAATGCCCCATGACCCCAGTCATCACAATGCTCCATAGCACTTGTCATCACAATGCTCCATTATCCCTGTCATCACAATGTTCCATGACTCTTGTCATCAAAATGCCTCATGATCCTTTTACTCACAATGCTCCATGACTCCTTTCATCACATGCTCCATGATACTTGTCATTACACTGTCCCATGACCTTTTTCATAACAATGCTCCATGATACCAGTCATCACAATAATCCATGACCATTGTCGTCACAATGCTCCATGCCCCTTTCAACACAATGCTCCATGACAACTGTCACCACAATGCTCCATGGCCTTTGTCATCACAATTATACATGGCCCCTGTAATCACAGTGCTCCATGACCCCTTTCATCACAATGCTCCATGATCACTGTCATCACAATGCCACATGAGCCCTGTCATCACATTGCTCCATGGCCCCTGTCATTACAATGCTCCATGACCACTGTCATCACAATGTTCCATGATCGCTGTAATCACAATGACCCATGACACCTTTCCTCAGAAGGCTCCAGTACACCTGTCATCACAATGCTCCAATGCCCGTCTCATCACAAAGTTCCATGATCCCTGTCAGCACAACGTTACAGGACAATTGTCATCACAATGCTCCATGACAACTGTCATCACAATGTTGCCTGCCCATGTCATCAAAATGCTCCATGTCCCCTGTAATCACAATGTTCCATTACACCTGTCATCACAATGTTCCCTGCCCATGTCATCACAATGCTCCATTACCAATGAAATCAAAATGTTCGCCTGCCCTTGTCATCAAAATGCTCCATGGCCCCTTTAATCACAATGCTCCATGAACACTGTCATCACAATGTTCCATGACAGTTGTCATCACAATGCTCCATGACCCCTGTAATCACAATGCTCCATGCCCTTGTCATCACAATGCTCCAGAACTCCTGTCATCATAATGATGAATGCCCGTGTCATCACAAAGCTCCATGATACTTGTCATCACAATGTTCCATGGCCTTGTCATCACTATACTCCATGGCCCCCGTCATCACAGTGCTCCATGATACCTTTCATCACAATTCTAGATGACCACTGTCATCACAATGCCCCAAGACACATGTCATCACAATTCGCCATGGCCCTTGTCATCACAATGCTCCATGACCCGTGGCATCACAATGGTCCAGGACACTTGTCATCACAATGATCCATGACCACTTACATCACAATGCTCCTTGACTCCCGTCATCACAATGCTCCATAGCCTATGCATTCGCAATGCTACATGGTCCCTGTAATCACATTGCTCCATGATCCATTTCATCCCAATGCTCTATGACCACTGTCATCACCATGCCCCATTATACCTGTCATCACAAAGTTCCATGGCCCCTGTCAGCACAATGTTCCATGACAGATGTCATCACTATCCTCCATGGTCCCTGTAATCACAATGCTCCATCCCCTTGTCAACGCAATGCTCCAGAACTCTTGTCATCATAATGCTCCATGCCCGCTTCATCACAATGCTCCATGACACTTGTCCTCACAATGCTCCATGGCCTTTGTCATCGCAATGCTCCATGGCCCCTTTTATCCCAGTGCTCCATGTTACCTTTCATCACAATTCTAGATGACCATTGTCATCACAATGCCCCATGACACCTGTCATCACTATTCGCCATGACACTTGTCATCACAATGCTCCATGATCCCTGTCATCATAATGTTCGATGACACTTGTCGTCACGGTGCTCCATGACCGCTGTCATCACAATATTCACTGCCCATGTAATCACAATGCTCCTGGTCCCCTGTAATCACAATGCTCCATAGCCTTAACATCACAATGTTCCAGAACTCTTGTTATCATTATGCCCCATGCCCATGTCATCACAATGCTCCTTGACCCCTGTCATCACAATGCTCCATGGCCTATGTATTCACAATGCTCCATGGCCCCTGTAGTCACATTGCTCCATGATCCTTTTCATCACAATGCTCTATGACCACTGTCATCACAATGCCACATGACACCTGTCATTACAATGCTCTATGGCCCCTGTCAGCACAATGTTCCATGGCAGATATCATCACAATGATCCATGACCGCTGTCATCACAATGTTCCCTGCCCTTGTCATCTCAATGATCCCTGGCCCCTGTAATCACAATGCCCCATACCCTTGTCATCGCAATGCTCCAGATCACTTCTCATCATAATGCTCCATGCCCATGTCATCACAATGCTCCATGGCCCCTGTCATCACAGTGCTCCGTGATACCTTTCATCGTAATGATAGATGACCACTGTCATCACAATGCTCCATGACACCTGTCATCAGATTTGGCCATGGCCCTTATCATCACAATGCTCCAGGACACTTGTCTTCACAATGTTCCATGGCGCATTTCATCACAATGCTCCATGACCACTTTCATCAAATTGCTCCATGATGCCTGTCATCACAATGCTCCATGGCCTTTGTCATCAAAATTCTACATGGCCCCTGTAATAACAGTGCTTCAGGACAACATTTATCACAATGCTCCATGACCACTCTCATCACCATGCCAGATAAGACCTTTCATGACAATGCTCCATGGCCCTTGTCATCACAATATTCTATGACTTCTGTCATCACAATGCTCCATGCCCCTGTCATCACAATGCCCCATCACCCCTGCTATTACAATGCTCCATGACCCCTGTCCTCACAATGCCCCGAAACCCTTGTCATCACAATATTCCATGATCCGTGTAATCACGATGATCCATGAACCATTTCTGTACAATGCTCCAGTAGCCCGTTCATTAAAATGCTCCATGGCACGTGTCATCAGAATGCTCCAGGAACCCTTCCATCACAATAATCCATGACCCGTTTCCTCACAATTCTCCAGGACCGCTTTCATCACAATGCTCCATTTCCTTGTCATCTCAATTCTTCATGGCCCCTGTCATCACAATGATCCATGCCCTTGTCATCAAAATGCTCCAGAACTCTTGTCATCACTATGCTCCATGCCCATGTCATCACAATGCTGCATGACCCCTGTCATCACAATGATACATGACCACTGTCATCACAATGCCACATGAGCCCTGTCATCACATTGCTCCATGGCCCCTGTCATTACAATGCTCCATGACCACTGTCATCACAATGATCCATGATCGCTGTAATCACAATGACCCATGACACCTTTCCTCAGAAGGCTCCATTACGCCTGTCATCAAAATGCTCCAATGCCCATCTCATCACAATGCTCCATGATCCGTGACAGCACAACGTTACAGGACAATTGTCATCACAATGCTCTATGACAACTGTCATCACAATGTTGCCTGCCCATGTCATCAAAATGCTCCATGTCCCCTGTAATCACAATGTTCCATTACACCTGTCATCACAATGTTCCCTGCCCAGGTCATCACAATGCTCCATTACCCATTTCATCGTAGTGATCCATGACCCCTTTCATCACAATGCTCCATGACACCTGTCATCACAATGCTCCGTGCTCTTTGTCACCACAATGCCCCATGACCCCAGTCATCACAATGCTCCATAGCACTTGTCATCACAATGCTCCATTATCCCTGTCATCACAATGTTCCATGACTCTTGTCATCAAAATGCCTCATGATCCTTTTACTCACAATGCTCCATGACTCCTTTCATCACATGCTCCATGATACTTGTCATTACACTGTCCCATGACCTTTTTCATAACAATGCTCCATGATACCAGTCATCACAATAATCCATGACCATTGTCGTCACAATGCTCCATGCCCCTTTCAACACAATGCTCCATGACAACTGTCACCACAATGCTCCATGGCCTTTGTCATCACAATTATACATGGCCCCTGTAATCACAGTGCTCCATGACCCCTTTCATCACAATGCTCCATGATCACTGTCATCACAATGCCACATGAGCCCTGTCATCACATTGCTCCATGGCCCCTGTCATTACAATGCTCCATGACCACTGTCATCACAATGTTCCATGATCGCTGTAATCACAATGACCCATGACACCTTTCCTCAGAAGGCTCCAGTACACCTGTCATCACAATGCTCCAATGCCCGTCTCATCACAAAGTTCCATGATCCCTGTCAGCACAACGTTACAGGACAATTGTCATCACAATGCTCCATGACAACTGTCATCACAATGTTGCCTGCCCATGTCATCAAAATGCTCCATGTCCCCTGTAATCACAATGTTCCATTACACCTGTCATCACAATGTTCCCTGCCCATGTCATCACAATGCTCCATTACCAATGAAATCAAAATGTTCGCCTGCCCTTGTCATCAAAATGCTCCATGACCCCTTTAATCACAATGCTCCATGAACACTGTCATCACAATGTTCCATGACAGTTGTCATCACAATGCTCCATGACCCCTGTAATCACAATGCTCCATGCCCTTGTCATCACAATGCTCCAGAACTCCTGTCATCATAATGATGAATGCCCGTGTCATCACAAAGCTCCATGATACTTGTCATCACAATGTTCCATGGCCTTGTCATCACTATACTCCATGGCCCCCGTCATCACAGTGCTCCATGATACCTTTCATCACAATTCTAGATGACCACTGTCATCACAATGCCCCAAGACACATGTCATCACAATTCGCCATGGCCCTTGTCATCACAATGCTCCATGACCCGTGGCATCACAATGGTCCAGGACACTTGTCATCACAATGATCCATGACCACTTACATCACAATGCTCCTTGACTCCCGTCATCACAATGCTCCATAGCCTATGCATTCGCAATGCTACATGGTCCCTGTAATCACATTGCTCCATGATCCATTTCATCCCAATGCTCTATGACCACTGTCATCACCATGCCCCATTATACCTGTCATCACAAAGTTCCATGGCCCCTGTCAGCACAATGTTCCATGACAGATGTCATCACTATCCTCCATGGTCCCTGTAATCACAATGCTCCATCCCCTTGTCAACGCAATGCTCCAGAACTCTTGTCATCATAATGCTCCATGCCCGCCTCATCACAATGCTCCATGACACTTGTCCTCACAATGCTCCATGGCCTTTGTCATCGCAATGCTCCATGGCCCCTGTTATCACAGTGCTCCATGTTACCTTTCATCACAATTCTAGATGACCATTGTCATCACAATGCCCCATGACACCTGTCATCACTATTCGCCATGGCACTTGTCATCACAATGCTCCATGATCCCTGTCATCATAATGTTCGATGACACTTGTCGTCACGGTGCTCCATGACCCCTGTCATCACAATATTCACTGCCCATGTAATCACAATGCTCCTGGTCCCCTGTAATCACAATGCTCCATAGCCTTAACATCACAATGCTCCAGAACTCTTGTCATCATTATGCCCCATGCCCATGTCATCACAATGCTCCTTGACCCCTGTCATCACAATGCTCCATGGCCTATGTATTCACAATGCTCCATGGCCCCTGTAGTCACATTGCTCCATGATCCTTTTCATCACAATGCTCTATGACCACTGTCATCACAATGCCACATGACACCTGTCATTACAATGCTCTATGGCCCCTGTCAGCACAATGTTCCATGGCAGATATCATCACAATGATCCATGACCGCTGTCATCACAATGTTCCCTGCCCTTGTCATCTCAATCATCCCTGGCCCCTGTAATCACAATGCCCCATACCCTTGTCATCGCAATGCTCCAGATCACTTCTCATCATAATGCTCCATGCCCATGTCATCACAATGCTCCATGGCCCCTGTCATCACAGTGCTCCGTGATACCTTTCATCGTAATGATAGATGACCACTGTCATCACAATGCTCCATGACACCTGTCATCAGATTTGGCCATGGCCCTTATCATCACAATGCTCCAGGACACTTGTCTTCACAATGTTCCATGGCGCATTTCATCACAATGCTCCATGACCACTTTCATCAAATTGCTCCATGATGCCTGTCCTCACAATGCTCCATGGCCTTTGTCATCAAAATTCTACATGGCCCCTGTAATAACAGTGCTTCAGGACAACATTTATCACAATGCTCCATGACCACTCTCATCACCATGCCAGATAAGACCTTTCATGACAATGCTCCATGGCCCTTGTCATCACAATATTCTATGACTTCTGTCATCACAATGCTCCATGCCCCTGTCATCACAATGCCCCATCACCCCTGCTATTACAATGCTCCATGACCCCTGTCCTCACAATGCCCCGAAACCCTTGTCATCACAATATTCCATGATCCGTGTAATCACGATGATCCATGAACCATTTCTGTACAATGCTCCAGTACCCCGTTCATTAAAATGCTCCATGGCACGTGTCATCAGAATGCTCCAGGAACCCTTCCATCACAATAATCCATGACCCGTTTCCTCACAATTCTCCAGGACCGCTTTCATCACAATGCTCCATTTCCTTGTCATCTCAATTCTTCATGGCCCCTGTCATCACAATGATCCATGCCCTTGTCATCAAAATGCTCCAGAACTCTTGTCATCACTATGCTCCATGCCCATGTCATCACAATGCTGCATGACCCCTGTCATCACAATGATACATGACCACTGTCATCACAATGCCACATGAGCCCTGTCATCACATTGCTCCATGGCCCCTGTCATTACAATGCTCCATGACCACTGTCATCACAATTTTCCATGATCGCTGTAATCACAATGACCCATGACACCTTTCCTCAGAAGGCTCCATTACGCCTGTCATCAAAATGCTCCAATGCCCATCTCATCACAATGCTCCATGATCCGTGACAGCACAACGTTACAGGACAATTGTCATCACAATGCTCCATGACAACTGTCATCACACTGTTGCCTGCCCATGTCATCACAATGCTCCATTACCCATGTCATCGTAGTGATCCATGACCCCTTTCATCACAATGCTCCATGACACCTGTCATCACAATGCTCCGTGCTCTTTGTCACCACAATGCTCCATGACCACTGTCATCACCATGCCCCATGACCCCAGTCATCACAATGCTCCATAGCACTTGTCATCACAATGCTCCATTATCCCTGTCATCACAATGTTCCATGACTCTTGTCATCAAAATGCCTCATGATCCTTTTACTCACAATGCTCCATGACTCCTTTCATCACATGCTCCATGATACTTGTCATTACACTGTCCCATGACCTTTTTCATAACAATGCTCCATGATACCAGTCATCACAATAATCCATGACCATTTTCGTCACAATGCTCCATGCCCCTTTCAACACAATGCTCCATGACAACTGTCACCACAATGCTCCATGGCCTTTGTCATCACAATTATACATGGCCCCTGTAATCACAGTGCTCCATGACCCCTTTCATCACAATGCTCCATGATCACTGTCATCACAATGCCACATGAGCCCTGTCATCACATTGCTCCATGGCCCCTGTCATTACAATGCTCCATGACCACTGTCATCACAATGTTCCATGATCGCTGTAATCACAATGACCCATGACACCTTTCCTCAGAAGGCTCCAGTACACCTGTCATCACAATGCTCCAATGCCCGTCTCATCACAAAGTTCCATGATCCCTGTCAGCACAACGTTACAGGACAATTGTCATCACAATGCTCCATGACAACTGTCATCACAATGTTGCCTGCCCATGTCATCAAAATGCTCCATGTCCCCTGTAATCACAATGTTCCATTACACCTGTCATCACAATGTTCCCTGCCCATGTCATCACAATGCTCCATTACCAATGAAATCAAAATGTCCGCCTGCCCTTGTCATCAAAATGCTCCATGACCCCTTTAATCACAATGCTCCATGAACACTGTCATCACAATGTTCCATGACAGTTGTCATCACAATGCTCCATGACCCCTGTAATCACAATGCTCCATGCCCTTGTCATCACAATGCTCCAGAACTCCTGTCATCATAATGATGAATGCCCGTGTCATCACAAAGCTCCATGATACTTGTCATCACAATGTTCCATGGCCTTGTCATCACTATACTCCATGGCCCCCGTCATCACAGTGCTCCATGATACCTTTCATCACAATTCTAGATGACCACTGTCATCACAATGCCCCAAGACACATGTCATCACAATTCGCCATGGCCCTTGTCATCACAATGCTCCATGACCCGTGGCATCACAATGGTCCAGGACACTTGTCATCACAATGATCCATGACCACTTACATCACAATGCTCCTTGACTCCCGTCATCACAATGCTCCATAGCCTATGCATTCGCAATGCTACATGGTCCCTGTAATCACATTGCTCCATGATCCATTTCATCCCAATGCTCTATGACCACTGTCATCACCATGCCCCATTATACCTGTCATCACAAAGTTCCATGGCCCCTGTCAGCACAATGTTCCATGACAGATGTCATCACTATCCTCCATGGTCCCTGTAATCACAATGCTCCATCCCCTTGTCAACGCAATGCTCCAGAACTCTTGTCATCATAATGCTCCATGCCCGCCTCATCACAATGCTCCATGACACTTGTCCTCACAATGCTCCATGGCCTTTGTCATCGCAATGCTCCATGGCCCCTGTTATCACAGTGCTCCATGTTACCTTTCATCACAATTCTAGATGACCATTGTCATCACAATGCCCCATGACACCTGTCATCACTATTCGCCATGGCACTTGTCATCACAATGCTCCATGATCCCTGTCATCATAATGTTCGATGACACTTGTCGTCACGGTGCTCCATGACCCCTGTCATCACAATATTCACTGCCCATGTAATCACAATGCTCCTGGTCCCCTGTAATCACAATGCTCCATAGCCTTAACATCACAATGCTCCAGAACTCTTGTCATCATTATGCCCCATGCCCATGTCATCACAATGCTCCTTGACCCCTGTCATCACAATGCTCCATGGCCTATGTATTCACAATGCTCCATGGCCCCTGTAGTCACATTGCTCCATGATCCTTTTCATCACAATGCTCTATGACCACTGTCATCACAATGCCACATGACACCTGTCATTACAATGCTCTATGGCCCCTGTCAGCACAATGTTCCATGGCAGATATCATCACAATGATCCATGACCGCTGTCATCACAATGTTCCCTGCCCTTGTCATCTCAATGATCCCTGGCCCCTGTAATCACAATGCCCCATACCCTTGTCATCGCAATGCTCCAGATCACTTCTCATCATAATGCTCCATGCCCATGTCATCACAATGCTCCATGGCCCCTGTCATCACAGTGCTCCGTGATACCTTTCATCGTAATGATAGATGACCACTGTCATCACAATGCTCCATGACACCTGTCATCAGATTTGGCCATGGCCCTTATCATCACAATGCTCCAGGACACTTGTCTTCACAATGTCCCATGGCGCATTTCATCACAATGCTCCATGACCACTTTCATCAAATTGCTCCATGATGCCTGTCCTCACAATGCTCCATGGCCTTTGTCATCAAAATTCTACATGGCCCCTGTAATAACAGTGCTTCAGGACAACATTTATCACAATGCTCCATGACCACTCTCATCACCATGCCAGATAAGACCTTTCATGACAATGCTCCATGGCCCTTGTCATCACAATATTCTATGACTTCTGTCATCACAATGCTCCATGCCCCTGTCATCACAATGCCCCATCACCCCTGCTATTACAATGCTCCATGACCCCTGTCCTCACAATGCCCCGAAACCCTTGTCATCACAATATTCCATGATCCGTGTAATCACGATGATCCATGAACCATTTCTGTACAATGCTCCAGTACCCCGTTCATTAAAATGCTCCATGGCACGTGTCATCAGAATGCTCCAGGAACCCTTCCATCACAATAATCCATGACCCGTTTCCTCACAATTCTCCAGGACCGCTTTCATCACAATGCTCCATTTCCTTGTCATCTCAATTCTTCATGGCCCCTGTCATCACAATGATCCATGCCCTTGTCATCAAAATGCTCCAGAACTCTTGTCATCACTATGCTCCATGCCCATGTCATCACAATGCTGCATGACCCCTGTCATCACAATGATACATGACCACTGTCATCACAATGCCACATGAGCCCTGTCATCACATTGCTCCATGGCCCCTGTCATTACAATGCTCCATGACCACTGTCATCACAATTTTCCATGATCGCTGTAATCACAATAACCCATGACACCTTTCCTCAGAAGGCTCCATTACGCCTGTCATCAAAATGCTCCAATGCCCATCTCATCACAATGCTCCATGATCCGTGACAGCACAACGTTACAGGACAATTGTCATCACAATGCTCCATGACAACTGTCATCACACTGTTGCCTGCCCATGTCATCACAATGCTCCATTACCCATGTCATCGTAGTGATCCATGACCCCTTTCATCACAATGCTCCATGACACCTGTCATCACAATGCTCCGTGCTCTTTGTCACCACAATGCTCCATGACCACTGTCATCACCATGCCCCATGACCCCAGTCATCACAATGCTCCATAGCACTTGTCATCACAATGCTCCATTATCCCTGTCATCACAATGTTCCATGACTCTTGTCATCAAAATGCCTCATGATCCTTTTACTCACAATGCTCCATGACTCCTTTCATCACATGCTCCATGATACTTGTCATTACACTGTCCCATGACCTTTTTCATAACAATGCTCCATGATACCAGTCATCACAATAATCCATGACCATTGTCGTCACAATGCTCCATGCCCCTTTCAACACAATGCTCCATGACAACTGTCACCACAATGCTCCATGGCCTTTGTCATCACAATTATACATGGCCCCTGTAATCACAGTGCTCCATGACCCCTTTCATCACAATGCTCCATGATCACTGTCATCACAATGCCACATGAGCCCTGTCATCACATTGCTCCATGGCCCCTGTCATTACAATGCTCCATGACCACTGTCATCACAATGTTCCATGATCGCTGTAATCACAATGACCCATGACACCTTTCCTCAGAAGGCTCCAGTACACCTGTCATCACAATGCTCCAATGCCCGTCTCATCACAAAGTTCCATGATCCCTGTCAGCACAACGTTACAGGACAATTGTCATCACAATGCTCCATGACAACTGTCATCACAATGTTGCCTGCCCATGTCATCAAAATGCTCCATGTCCCCTGTAATCACAATGTTCCATTACACCTGTCATCACAATGTTCCCTGCCCATGTCATCACAATGCTCCATTACCAATGAAATCAAAATGTTCGCCTGCCCTTGTCATCAAAATGCTCCATGACCCCTTTAATCACAATGCTCCATGAACACTGTCATCACAATGTTCCATGACAGTTGTCATCACAATGCTCCATGACCCCTGTAATCACAATGCTCCATGCCCTTGTCATCACAATGCTCCAGAACTCCTGTCATCATAATGATGAATGCCCGTGTCATCACAAAGCTCCATGATACTTGTCATCACAATGTTCCATGGCCTTGTCATCACTATACTCCATGGCCCCCGTCATCACAGTGCTCCATGATACCTTTCATCACAATTCTAGATGACCACTGTCATCACAATGCCCCAAGACACATGTCATCACAATTCGCCATGGCCCTTGTCATCACAATGCTCCATGACCCGTGGCATCACAATGGTCCAGGACACTTGTCATCACAATGATCCATGACCACTTACATCACAATGCTCCTTGACTCCCGTCATCACAATGCTCCATAGCCTATGCATTCGCAATGCTACATGGTCCCTGTAATCACATTGCTCCATGATCCATTTCATCCCAATGCTCTATGACCACTGTCATCACCATGCCCCATTATACCTGTCATCACAAAGTTCCATGGCCCCTGTCAGCACAATGTTCCATGACAGATGTCATCACTATCCTCCATGGTCCCTGTAATCACAATGCTCCATCCCCTTGTCAACGCAATGCTCCAGAACTCTTGTCATCATAATGCTCCATGCCCGCCTCATCACAATGCTCCATGACACTTGTCCTCACAATGCTCCATGGCCTTTGTCATCGCAATGCTCCATGGCCCCTGTTATCACAGTGCTCCATGTTACCTTTCATCACAATTCTAGATGACCATTGTCATCACAATGCCCCATGACACCTGTCATCACTATTCGCCATGGCACTTGTCATCACAATGCTCCATGATCCCTGTCATCATAATGTTCGATGACACTTGTCGTCACGGTGCTCCATGACCCCTGTCATCACAATATTCACTGCCCATGTAATCACAATGCTCCTGGTCCCCTGTAATCACAATGCTCCATAGCCTTAACATCACAATGCTCCAGAACTCTTGTCATCATTATGCCCCATGCCCATGTCATCACAATGCTCCTTGACCCCTGTCATCACAATGCTCCATGGCCTATGTATTCACAATGCTCCATGGCCCCTGTAGTCACATTGCTCCATGATCCTTTTCATCACAATGCTCTATGACCACTGTCATCACAATGCCACATGACACCTGTCATTACAATGCTCTATGGCCCCTGTCAGCACAATGTTCCATGGCAGATATCATCACAATGATCCATGACCGCTGTCATCACAATGTTCCCTGCCCTTGTCATCTCAATCATCCCTGGCCCCTGTAATCACAATGCCCCATACCCTTGTCATCGCAATGCTCCAGATCACTTCTCATCATAATGCTCCATGCCCATGTCATCACAATGCTCCATGGCCCCTGTCATCACAGTGCTCCGTGATACCTTTCATCGTAATGATAGATGACCACTGTCATCACAATGCTCCATGACACCTGTCATCAGATTTGGCCATGGCCCTTATCATCACAATGCTCCAGGACACTTGTCTTCACAATGTTCCATGGCGCATTTCATCACAATGCTCCATGACCACTTTCATCAAATTGCTCCATGATGCCTGTCCTCACAATGCTCCATGGCCTTTGTCATCAAAATTCTACATGGCCCCTGTAATAACAGTGCTTCAGGACAACATTTATCACAATGCTCCATGACCACTCTCATCACCATGCCAGATAAGACCTTTCATGACAATGCTCCATGGCCCTTGTCATCACAATATTCTATGACTTCTGTCATCACAATGCTCCATGCCCCTGTCATCACAATGCCCCATCACCCCTGCTATTACAATGCTCCATGACCCCTGTCCTCACAATGCCCCGAAACCCTTGTCATCACAATATTCCATGATCCGTGTAATCACGATGATCCATGAACCATTTCTGTACAATGCTCCAGTACCCCGTTCATTAAAATGCTCCATGGCACGTGTCATCAGAATGCTCCAGGAACCCTTCCATCACAATAATCCATGACCCGTTTCCTCACAATTCTCCAGGACCGCTTTCATCACAATGCTCCATTTCCTTGTCATCTCAATTCTTCATGGCCCCTGTCATCACAATGATCCATGCCCTTGTCATCAAAATGCTCCAGAACTCTTGTCATCACTATGCTCCATGCCCATGTCATCACAATGCTGCATGACCCCTGTCATCACAATGATACATGACCACTGTCATCACAATGCCACATGAGCCCTGTCATCACATTGCTCCATGGCCCCTGTCATTACAATGCTCCATGACCACTGTCATCACAATTTTCCATGATCGCTGTAATCACAATAACCCATGACACCTTTCCTCAGAAGGCTCCATTACGCCTGTCATCAAAATGCTCCAATGCCCATCTCATCACAATGCTCCATGATCCGTGACAGCACAACGTTACAGGACAATTGTCATCACAATGCTCCATGACAACTGTCATCACACTGTTGCCTGCCCATGTCATCACAATGCTCCATTACCCATGTCATCGTAGTGATCCATGACCCCTTTCATCACAATGCTCCATGACACCTGTCATCACAATGCTCCGTGCTCTTTGTCACCACAATGCTCCATGACCACTGTCATCACCATGCCCCATGACCCCAGTCATCACAATGCTCCATAGCACTTGTCATCACAATGCTCCATTATCCCTGTCATCACAATGTTCCATGACTCTTGTCATCAAAATGCCTCATGATCCTTTTACTCACAATGCTCCATGACTCCTTTCATCACATGCTCCATGATACTTGTCATTACACTGTCCCATGACCTTTTTCATAACAATGCTCCATGATACCAGTCATCACAATAATCCATGACCATTTTCGTCACAATGCTCCATGCCCCTTTCAACACAATGCTCCATGACAACTGTCACCACAATGCTCCATGGCCTTTGTCATCACAATTATACATGGCCCCTGTAATCACAGTGCTCCATGACCCCTTTCATCACAATGCTCCATGATCACTGTCATCACAATGCCACATGAGCCCTGTCATCACATTGCTCCATGGCCCCTGTCATTACAATGCTCCATGACCACTGTCATCACAATGTTCCATGATCGCTGTAATCACAATGACCCATGACACCTTTCCTCAGAAGGCTCCAGTACACCTGTCATCACAATGCTCCAATGCCCGTCTCATCACAAAGTTCCATGATCCCTGTCAGCACAACGTTACAGGACAATTGTCATCACAATGCTCCATGACAACTGTCATCACAATGTTGCCTGCCCATGTCATCAAAATGCTCCATGTCCCCTGTAATCACAATGTTCCATTACACCTGTCATCACAATGTTCCCTGCCCATGTCATCACAATGCTCCATTACCAATGAAATCAAAATGTCCGCCTGCCCTTGTCATCAAAATGCTCCATGACCCCTTTAATCACAATGCTCCATGAACACTGTCATCACAATGTTCCATGACAGTTGTCATCACAATGCTCCATGACCCCTGTAATCACAATGCTCCATGCCCTTGTCATCACAATGCTCCAGAACTCCTGTCATCATAATGATGAATGCCCGTGTCATCACAAAGCTCCATGATACTTGTCATCACAATGTTCCATGGCCTTGTCATCACTATACTCCATGGCCCCCGTCATCACAGTGCTCCATGATACCTTTCATCACAATTCTAGATGACCACTGTCATCACAATGCCCCAAGACACATGTCATCACAATTCGCCATGGCCCTTGTCATCACAATGCTCCATGACCCGTGGCATCACAATGGTCCAGGACACTTGTCATCACAATGATCCATGACCACTTACATCACAATGCTCCTTGACTCCCGTCATCACAATGCTCCATAGCCTATGCATTCGCAATGCTACATGGTCCCTGTAATCACATTGCTCCATGATCCATTTCATCCCAATGCTCTATGACCACTGTCATCACCATGCCCCATTATACCTGTCATCACAAAGTTCCATGGCCCCTGTCAGCACAATGTTCCATGACAGATGTCATCACTATCCTCCATGGTCCCTGTAATCACAATGCTCCATCCCCTTGTCAACGCAATGCTCCAGAACTCTTGTCATCATAATGCTCCATGCCCGCCTCATCACAATGCTCCATGACACTTGTCCTCACAATGCTCCATGGCCTTTGTCATCGCAATGCTCCATGGCCCCTGTTATCACAGTGCTCCATGTTACCTTTCATCACAATTCTAGATGACCATTGTCATCACAATGCCCCATGACACCTGTCATCACTATTCGCCATGGCACTTGTCATCACAATGCTCCATGATCCCTGTCATCATAATGTTCGATGACACTTGTCGTCACGGTGCTCCATGACCCCTGTCATCACAATATTCACTGCCCATGTAATCACAATGCTCCTGGTCCCCTGTAATCACAATGCTCCATAGCCTTAACATCACAATGCTCCAGAACTCTTGTCATCATTATGCCCCATGCCCATGTCATCACAATGCTCCTTGACCCCTGTCATCACAATGCTCCATGGCCTATGTATTCACAATGCTCCATGGCCCCTGTAGTCACATTGCTCCATGATCCTTTTCATCACAATGCTCTATGACCACTGTCATCACAATGCCACATGACACCTGTCATTACAATGCTCTATGGCCCCTGTCAGCACAATGTTCCATGGCAGATATCATCACAATGATCCATGACCGCTGTCATCACAATGTTCCCTGCCCTTGTCATCTCAATCATCCCTGGCCCCTGTAATCACAATGCCCCATACCCTTGTCATCGCAATGCTCCAGATCACTTCTCATCATAATGCTCCATGCCCATGTCATCACAATGCTCCATGGCCCCTGTCATCACAGTGCTCCGTGATACCTTTCATCGTAATGATAGATGACCACTGTCATCACAATGCTCCATGACACCTGTCATCAGATTTGGCCATGGCCCTTATCATCACAATGCTCCAGGACACTTGTCTTCACAATGTTCCATGGCGCATTTCATCACAATGCTCCATGACCACTTTCATCAAATTGCTCCATGATGCCTGTCCTCACAATGCTCCATGGCCTTTGTCATCAAAATTCTACATGGCCCCTGTAATAACAGTGCTTCAGGACAACATTTATCACAATGCTCCATGACCACTCTCATCACCATGCCAGATAAGACCTTTCATGACAATGCTCCATGGCCCTTGTCATCACAATATTCTATGACTTCTGTCATCACAATGCTCCATGCCCCTGTCATCACAATGCCCCATCACCCCTGCTATTACAATGCTCCATGACCCCTGTCCTCACAATGCCCCGAAACCCTTGTCATCACAATATTCCATGATCCGTGTAATCACGATGATCCATGAACCATTTCTGTACAATGCTCCAGTACCCCGTTCATTAAAATGCTCCATGGCACGTGTCATCAGAATGCTCCAGGAACCCTTCCATCACAATAATCCATGACCCGTTTCCTCACAATTCTCCAGGACCGCTTTCATCACAATGCTCCATTTCCTTGTCATCTCAATTCTTCATGGCCCCTGTCATCACAATGATCCATGCCCTTGTCATCAAAATGCTCCAGAACTCTTGTCATCACTATGCTCCATGCCCATGTCATCACAATGCTGCATGACCCCTGTCATCACAATGATACATGACCACTGTCATCACAATGCCACATGAGCCCTGTCATCACATTGCTCCATGGCCCCTGTCATTACAATGCTCCATGACCACTGTCATCACAATTTTCCATGATCGCTGTAATCACAATGACCCATGACACCTTTCCTCAGAAGGCTCCATTACGCCTGTCATCAAAATGCTCCAATGCCCATCTCATCACAATGCTCCATGATCCGTGACAGCACAACGTTACAGGACAATTGTCATCACAATGCTCCATGACAACTGTCATCACACTGTTGCCTGCCCATGTCATCACAATGCTCCATTACCCATGTCATCGTAGTGATCCATGACCCCTTTCATCACAATGCTCCATGACACCTGTCATCACAATGCTCCGTGCTCTTTGTCACCACAATGCTCCATGACCACTGTCATCACCATGCCCCATGACCCCAGTCATCACAATGCTCCATAGCACTTGTCATCACAATGCTCCATTATCCCTGTCATCACAATGTTCCATGACTCTTGTCATCAAAATGCCTCATGATCCTTTTACTCACAATGCTCCATGACTCCTTTCATCACATGCTCCATGATACTTGTCATTACACTGTCCCATGACCTTTTTCATAACAATGCTCCATGATACCAGTCATCACAATAATCCATGACCATTTTCGTCACAATGCTCCATGCCCCTTTCAACACAATGCTCCATGACAACTGTCACCACAATGCTCCATGGCCTTTGTCATCACAATTATACATGGCCCCTGTAATCACAGTGCTCCATGACCCCTTTCATCACAATGCTCCATGATCACTGTCATCACAATGCCACATGAGCCCTGTCATCACATTGCTCCATGGCCCCTGTCATTACAATGCTCCATGACCACTGTCATCACAATGTTCCATGATCGCTGTAATCACAATGACCCATGACACCTTTCCTCAGAAGGCTCCAGTACACCTGTCATCACAATGCTCCAATGCCCGTCTCATCACAAAGTTCCATGATCCCTGTCAGCACAACGTTACAGGACAATTGTCATCACAATGCTCCATGACAACTGTCATCACAATGTTGCCTGCCCATGTCATCAAAATGCTCCATGTCCCCTGTAATCACAATGTTCCATTACACCTGTCATCACAATGTTCCCTGCCCATGTCATCACAATGCTCCATTACCAATGAAATCAAAATGTCCGCCTGCCCTTGTCATCAAAATGCTCCATGACCCCTTTAATCACAATGCTCCATGAACACTGTCATCACAATGTTCCATGACAGTTGTCATCACAATGCTCCATGACCCCTGTAATCACAATGCTCCATGCCCTTGTCATCACAATGCTCCAGAACTCCTGTCATCATAATGATGAATGCCCGTGTCATCACAAAGCTCCATGATACTTGTCATCACAATGTTCCATGGCCTTGTCATCACTATACTCCATGGCCCCCGTCATCACAGTGCTCCATGATACCTTTCATCACAATTCTAGATGACCACTGTCATCACAATGCCCCAAGACACATGTCATCACAATTCGCCATGGCCCTTGTCATCACAATGCTCCATGACCCGTGGCATCACAATGGTCCAGGACACTTGTCATCACAATGATCCATGACCACTTACATCACAATGCTCCTTGACTCCCGTCATCACAATGCTCCATAGCCTATGCATTCGCAATGCTACATGGTCCCTGTAATCACATTGCTCCATGATCCATTTCATCCCAATGCTCTATGACCACTGTCATCACCATGCCCCATTATACCTGTCATCACAAAGTTCCATGGCCCCTGTCAGCACAATGTTCCATGACAGATGTCATCACTATCCTCCATGGTCCCTGTAATCACAATGCTCCATCCCCTTGTCAACGCAATGCTCCAGAACTCTTGTCATCATAATGCTCCATGCCCGCCTCATCACAATGCTCCATGACACTTGTCCTCACAATGCTCCATGGCCTTTGTCATCGCAATGCTCCATGGCCCCTGTTATCACAGTGCTCCATGTTACCTTTCATCACAATTCTAGATGACCATTGTCATCACAATGCCCCATGACACCTGTCATCACTATTCGCCATGGCACTTGTCATCACAATGCTCCATGATCCCTGTCATCATAATGTTCGATGACACTTGTCGTCACGGTGCTCCATGACCCCTGTCATCACAATATTCACTGCCCATGTAATCACAATGCTCCTGGTCCCCTGTAATCACAATGCTCCATAGCCTTAACATCACAATGCTCCAGAACTCTTGTCATCATTATGCCCCATGCCCATGTCATCACAATGCTCCTTGACCCCTGTCATCACAATGCTCCATGGCCTATGTATTCACAATGCTCCATGGCCCCTGTAGTCACATTGCTCCATGATCCTTTTCATCACAATGCTCTATGACCACTGTCATCACAATGCCACATGACACCTGTCATTACAATGCTCTATGGCCCCTGTCAGCACAATGTTCCATGGCAGATATCATCACAATGATCCATGACCGCTGTCATCACAATGTTCCCTGCCCTTGTCATCTCAATGATCCCTGGCCCCTGTAATCACAATGCCCCATACCCTTGTCATCGCAATGCTCCAGATCACTTCTCATCATAATGCTCCATGCCCATGTCATCACAATGCTCCATGGCCCCTGTCATCACAGTGCTCCGTGATACCTTTCATCGTAATGATAGATGACCACTGTCATCACAATGCTCCATGACACCTGTCATCAGATTTGGCCATGGCCCTTATCATCACAATGCTCCAGGACACTTGTCTTCACAATGTCCCATGGCGCATTTCATCACAATGCTCCATGACCACTTTCATCAAATTGCTCCATGATGCCTGTCCTCACAATGCTCCATGGCCTTTGTCATCAAAATTCTACATGGCCCCTGTAATAACAGTGCTTCAGGACAACATTTATCACAATGCTCCATGACCACTCTCATCACCATGCCAGATAAGACCTTTCATGACAATGCTCCATGGCCCTTGTCATCACAATATTCTATGACTTCTGTCATCACAATGCTCCATGCCCCTGTCATCACAATGCCCCATCACCCCTGCTATTACAATGCTCCATGACCCCTGTCCTCACAATGCCCCGAAACCCTTGTCATCACAATATTCCATGATCCGTGTAATCACGATGATCCATGAACCATTTCTGTACAATGCTCCAGTACCCCGTTCATTAAAATGCTCCATGGCACGTGTCATCAGAATGCTCCAGGAACCCTTCCATCACAATAATCCATGACCCGTTTCCTCACAATTCTCCAGGACCGCTTTCATCACAATGCTCCATTTCCTTGTCATCTCAATTCTTCATGGCCCCTGTCATCACAATGATCCATGCCCTTGTCATCAAAATGCTCCAGAACTCTTGTCATCACTATGCTCCATGCCCATGTCATCACAATGCTGCATGACCCCTGTCATCACAATGATACATGACCACTGTCATCACAATGCCACATGAGCCCTGTCATCACATTGCTCCATGGCCCCTGTCATTACAATGCTCCATGACCACTGTCATCACAATTTTCCATGATCGCTGTAATCACAATAACCCATGACACCTTTCCTCAGAAGGCTCCATTACGCCTGTCATCAAAATGCTCCAATGCCCATCTCATCACAATGCTCCATGATCCGTGACAGCACAACGTTACAGGACAATTGTCATCACAATGCTCCATGACAACTGTCATCACACTGTTGCCTGCCCATGTCATCACAATGCTCCATTACCCATGTCATCGTAGTGATCCATGACCCCTTTCATCACAATGCTCCATGACACCTGTCATCACAATGCTCCGTGCTCTTTGTCACCACAATGCTCCATGACCACTGTCATCACCATGCCCCATGACCCCAGTCATCACAATGCTCCATAGCACTTGTCATCACAATGCTCCATTATCCCTGTCATCACAATGTTCCATGACTCTTGTCATCAAAATGCCTCATGATCCTTTTACTCACAATGCTCCATGACTCCTTTCATCACATGCTCCATGATACTTGTCATTACACTGTCCCATGACCTTTTTCATAACAATGCTCCATGATACCAGTCATCACAATAATCCATGACCATTGTCGTCACAATGCTCCATGCCCCTTTCAACACAATGCTCCATGACAACTGTCACCACAATGCTCCATGGCCTTTGTCATCACAATTATACATGGCCCCTGTAATCACAGTGCTCCATGACCCCTTTCATCACAATGCTCCATGATCACTGTCATCACAATGCCACATGAGCCCTGTCATCACATTGCTCCATGGCCCCTGTCATTACAATGCTCCATGACCACTGTCATCACAATGTTCCATGATGGCTGTAATCACAATGACCCATGACACCTTTCCTCAGAAGGCTCCAGTACACCTGTCATCACAATGCTCCAATGCCCGTCTCATCACAAAGTTCCATGATCCCTGTCAGCACAACGTTACAGGACAATTGTCATCACAATGCTCCATGACAACTGTCATCACAATGTTGCCTGCCCATGTCATCAAAATGCTCCATGTCCCCTGTAATCACAATGTTCCATTACACCTGTCATCACAATGTTCCCTGCCCATGTCATCACAATGCTCCATTACCAATGAAATCAAAATGTTCGCCTGCCCTTGTCATCAAAATGCTCCATGACCCCTTTAATCACAATGCTCCATGAACACTGTCATCACAATGTTCCATGACAGTTGTCATCACAATGCTCCATGACCCCTGTAATCACAATGCTCCATGCCCTTGTCATCACAATGCTCCAGAACTCCTGTCATCATAATGATGAATGCCCGTGTCATCACAAAGCTCCATGATACTTGTCATCACAATGTTCCATGGCCTTGTCATCACTATACTCCATGGCCCCCGTCATCACAGTGCTCCATGATACCTTTCATCACAATTCTAGATGACCACTGTCATCACAATGCCCCAAGACACATGTCATCACAATTCGCCATGGCCCTTGTCATCACAATGCTCCATGACCCGTGGCATCACAATGGTCCAGGACACTTGTCATCACAATGATCCATGACCACTTACATCACAATGCTCCTTGACTCCCGTCATCACAATGCTCCATAGCCTATGCATTCGCAATGCTACATGGTCCCTGTAATCACATTGCTCCATGATCCATTTCATCCCAATGCTCTATGACCACTGTCATCACCATGCCCCATTATACCTGTCATCACAAAGTTCCATGGCCCCTGTCAGCACAATGTTCCATGACAGATGTCATCACTATCCTCCATGGTCCCTGTAATCACAATGCTCCATCCCCTTGTCAACGCAATGCTCCAGAACTCTTGTCATCATAATGCTCCATGCCCGCCTCATCACAATGCTCCATGACACTTGTCCTCACAATGCTCCATGGCCTTTGTCATCGCAATGCTCCATGGCCCCTGTTATCACAGTGCTCCATGTTACCTTTCATCACAATTCTAGATGACCATTGTCATCACAATGCCCCATGACACCTGTCATCACTATTCGCCATGGCACTTGTCATCACAATGCTCCATGATCCCTGTCATCATAATGTTCGATGACACTTGTCGTCACGGTGCTCCATGACCCCTGTCATCACAATATTCACTGCCCATGTAATCACAATGCTCCTGGTCCCCTGTAATCACAATGCTCCATAGCCTTAACATCACAATGCTCCAGAACTCTTGTCATCATTATGCCCCATGCCCATGTCATCACAATGCTCCTTGACCCCTGTCATCACAATGCTCCATGGCCTATGTATTCACAATGCTCCATGGCCCCTGTAGTCACATTGCTCCATGATCCTTTTCATCACAATGCTCTATGACCACTGTCATCACAATGCCACATGACACCTGTCATTACAATGCTCTATGGCCCCTGTCAGCACAATGTTCCATGGCAGATATCATCACAATGATCCATGACCGCTGTCATCACAATGTTCCCTGCCCTTGTCATCTCAATGATCCCTGGCCCCTGTAATCACAATGCCCCATACCCTTGTCATCGCAATGCTCCAGATCACTTCTCATCATAATGCTCCATGCCCATGTCATCACAATGCTCCATGGCCCCTGTCATCACAGTGCTCCGTGATACCTTTCATCGTAATGATAGATGACCACTGTCATCACAATGCTCCATGACACCTGTCATCAGATTTGGCCATGGCCCTTATCATCACAATGCTCCAGGACACTTGTCTTCACAATGTTCCATGGCGCATTTCATCACAATGCTCCATGACCACTTTCATCAAATTGCTCCATGATGCCTGTCCTCACAATGCTCCATGGCCTTTGTCATCAAAATTCTACATGGCCCCTGTAATAACAGTGCTTCAGGACAACATTTATCACAATGCTCCATGACCACTCTCATCACCATGCCAGATAAGACCTTTCATGACAATGCTCCATGGCCCTTGTCATCACAATATTCTATGACTTCTGTCATCACAATGCTCCATGCCCCTGTCATCACAATGCCCCATCACCCCTGCTATTACAATGCTCCATGACCCCTGTCCTCACAATGCCCCGAAACCCTTGTCATCACAATATTCCATGATCCGTGTAATCACGATGATCCATGAACCATTTCTGTACAATGCTCCAGTACCCCGTTCATTAAAATGCTCCATGGCACGTGTCATCAGAATGCTCCAGGAACCCTTCCATCACAATAATCCATGACCCGTTTCCTCACAATTCTCCAGGACCGCTTTCATCACAATGCTCCATTTCCTTGTCATCTCAATTCTTCATGGCCCCTGTCATCACAATGATCCATGCCCTTGTCATCAAAATGCTCCAGAACTCTTGTCATCACTATGCTCCATGCCCATGTCATCACAATGCTGCATGACCCCTGTCATCACAATGATACATGACCACTGTCATCACAATGCCACATGAGCCCTGTCATCACATTGCTCCATGGCCCCTGTCATTACAATGCTCCATGACCACTGTCATCACAATTTTCCATGATCGCTGTAATCACAATAACCCATGACACCTTTCCTCAGAAGGCTCCATTACGCCTGTCATCAAAATGCTCCAATGCCCATCTCATCACAATGCTCCATGATCCGTGACAGCACAACGTTACAGGACAATTGTCATCACAATGCTCCATGACAACTGTCATCACACTGTTGCCTGCCCATGTCATCACAATGCTCCATTACCCATGTCATCGTAGTGATCCATGACCCCTTTCATCACAATGCTCCATGACACCTGTCATCACAATGCTCCGTGCTCTTTGTCACCACAATGCTCCATGACCACTGTCATCACCATGCCCCATGACCCCAGTCATCACAATGCTCCATAGCACTTGTCATCACAATGCTCCATTATCCCTGTCATCACAATGTTCCATGACTCTTGTCATCAAAATGCCTCATGATCCTTTTACTCACAATGCTCCATGACTCCTTTCATCACATGCTCCATGATACTTGTCATTACACTGTCCCATGACCTTTTTCATAACAATGCTCCATGATACCAGTCATCACAATAATCCATGACCATTTTCGTCACAATGCTCCATGCCCCTTTCAACACAATGCTCCATGACAACTGTCACCACAATGCTCCATGGCCTTTGTCATCACAATTATACATGGCCCCTGTAATCACAGTGCTCCATGACCCCTTTCATCACAATGCTCCATGATCACTGTCATCACAATGCCACATGAGCCCTGTCATCACATTGCTCCATGGCCCCTGTCATTACAATGCTCCATGACCACTGTCATCACAATGTTCCATGATCGCTGTAATCACAATGACCCATGACACCTTTCCTCAGAAGGCTCCAGTACACCTGTCATCACAATGCTCCAATGCCCGTCTCATCACAAAGTTCCATGATCCCTGTCAGCACAACGTTACAGGACAATTGTCATCACAATGCTCCATGACAACTGTCATCACAATGTTGCCTGCCCATGTCATCAAAATGCTCCATGTCCCCTGTAATCACAATGTTCCATTACACCTGTCATCACAATGTTCCCTGCCCATGTCATCACAATGCTCCATTACCAATGAAATCAAAATGTTCGCCTGCCCTTGTCATCAAAATGCTCCATGACCCCTTTAATCACAATGCTCCATGAACACTGTCATCACAATGTTCCATGACAGTTGTCATCACAATGCTCCATGACCCCTGTAATCACAATGCTCCATGCCCTTGTCATCACAATGCTCCAGAACTCTTGTCATCATAATGATGAATGCCCGTGTCATCACAAAGCTCCATGATACTTGTCATCACAATGTTCCATGGCCTTGTCATCACTATACTCCATGGCCCCCGTCATCACAGTGCTCCATGATACCTTTCATCACAATTCTAGATGACCACTGTCATCACAATGCCCCAAGACACATGTCATCACAATTCGCCATGGCCCTTGTCATCACAATGCTCCATGACCCGTGGCATCACAATGGTCCAGGACACTTGTCATCACAATGATCCATGACCACTTACATCACAATGCTCCTTGACTCCCGTCATCACAATGCTCCATAGCCTATGCATTCGCAATGCTACATGGTCCCTGTAATCACATTGCTCCATGATCCATTTCATCCCAATGCTCTATGACCACTGTCATCACCATGCCCCATTATACCTGTCATCACAAAGTTCCATGGCCCCTGTCAGCACAATGTTCCATGACAGATGTCATCACTATCCTCCATGGTCCCTGTAATCACAATGCTCCATCCCCTTGTCAACGCAATGCTCCAGAACTCTTGTCATCATAATGCTCCATGCCCGCCTCATCACAATGCTCCATGACACTTGTCCTCACAATGCTCCATGGCCTTTGTCATCGCAATGCTCCAGGGCCCCTGTTATCACAGTGCTCCATGTTACCTTTCATCACAATTCTAGATGACCATTGTCATCACAATGCCCCATGACACCTGTCATCACTATTCGCCATGGCACTTGTCATCACAATGCTCCATGATCCCTGTCATCATAATGTTCGATGACACTTGTCGTCACGGTGCTCCATGACCCCTGTCATCACAATATTCACTGCCCATGTAATCACAATGCTCCTGGTCCCCTGTAATCACAATGCTCCATAGCCTTAACATCACAATGCTCCAGAACTCTTGTCATCATTATGCCCCATGCCCATGTCATCACAATGCTCCTTGACCCCTGTCATCACAATGCTCCATGGCCTATGTATTCACAATGCTCCATGGCCCCTGTAGTCACATTGCTCCATGATCCTTTTCATCACAATGCTCTATGACCACTGTCATCACAATGCCACATGACACCTGTCATTACAATGCTCTATGGCCCCTGTCAGCACAATGTTCCATGGCAGATATCATCACAATGATCCATGACCGCTGTCATCACAATGTTCCCTGCCCTTGTCATCTCAATCATCCCTGGCCCCTGTAATCACAATGCCCCATACCCTTGTCATCGCAATGCTCCAGATCACTTCTCATCATAATGCTCCATGCCCATGTCATCACAATGCTCCATGGCCCCTGTCATCACAGTGCTCCGTGATACCTTTCATCGTAATGATAGATGACCACTGTCATCACAATGCTCCATGACACCTGTCATCAGATTTGGCCATGGCCCTTATCATCACAATGCTCCAGGACACTTGTCTTCACAATGTCCCATGGCGCATTTCATCACAATGCTCCATGACCACTTTCATCAAATTGCTCCATGATGCCTGTCCTCACAATGCTCCATGGCCTTTGTCATCAAAATTCTACATGGCCCCTGTAATAACAGTGCTTCAGGACAACATTTATCACAATGCTCCATGACCACTCTCATCACCATGCCAGATAAGACCTTTCATGACAATGCTCCATGGCCCTTGTCATCACAATATTCTATGACTTCTGTCATCACAATGCTCCATGCCCCTGTCATCACAATGCCCCATCACCCCTGCTATTACAATGCTCCATGACCCCTGTCCTCACAATGCCCCGAAACCCTTGTCATCACAATATTCCATGATCCGTGTAATCACGATGATCCATGAACCATTTCTGTACAATGCTCCAGTACCCCGTTCATTAAAATGCTCCATGGCACGTGTCATCAGAATGCTCCAGGAACCCTTCCATCACAATAATCCATGACCCGTTTCCTCACAATTCTCCAGGACCGCTTTCATCACAATGCTCCATTTCCTTGTCATCTCAATTCTTCATGGCCCCTGTCATCACAATGATCCATGCCCTTGTCATCAAAATGCTCCAGAACTCTTGTCATCACTATGCTCCATGCCCATGTCATCACAATGCTGCATGACCCCTGTCATCACAATGATACATGACCACTGTCATCACAATGCCACATGAGCCCTGTCATCACATTGCTCCATGGCCCCTGTCATTACAATGCTCCATGACCACTGTCATCACAATTTTCCATGATCGCTGTAATCACAATAACCCATGACACGTTTCCTCAGAAGGCTCCATTACGCCTGTCATCAAAATGCTCCAATGCCCATCTCATCACAATGCTCCATGATCCGTGACAGCACAACGTTACAGGACAATTGTCATCACAATGCTCCATGACAACTGTCATCACACTGTTGCCTGCCCATGTCATCACAATGCTCCATTACCCATGTCATCGTAGTGATCCATGACCCCTTTCATCACAATGCTCCATGACACCTGTCATCACAATGCTCCGTGCTCTTTGTCACCACAATGCTCCATGACCACTGTCATCACCATGCCCCATGACCCCAGTCATCACAATGCTCCATAGCACTTGTCATCACAATGCTCCATTATCCCTGTCATCACAATGTTCCATGACTCTTGTCATCAAAATGCCTCATGATCCTTTTACTCACAATGCTCCATGACTCCTTTCATCACATGCTCCATGATACTTGTCATTACACTGTCCCATGACCTTTTTCATAACAATGCTCCATGATACCAGTCATCACAATAATCCATGACCATTGTCGTCACAATGCTCCATGCCCCTTTCAACACAATGCTCCATGACAACTGTCACCACAATGCTCCATGGCCTTTGTCATCACAATTATACATGGCCCCTGTAATCACAGTGCTCCATGACCCCTTTCATCACAATGCTCCATGATCACTGTCATCACAATGCCACATGAGCCCTGTCATCACATTGCTCCATGGCCCCTGTCATTACAATGCTCCATGACCACTGTCATCACAATGTTCCATGATGGCTGTAATCACAATGACCCATGACACCTTTCCTCAGAAGGCTCCAGTACACCTGTCATCACAATGCTCCAATGCCCGTCTCATCACAAAGTTCCATGATCCCTGTCAGCACAACGTTACAGGACAATTGTCATCACAATGCTCCATGACAACTGTCATCACAATGTTGCCTGCCCATGTCATCAAAATGCTCCATGTCCCCTGTAATCACAATGTTCCATTACACCTGTCATCACAATGTTCCCTGCCCATGTCATCACAATGCTCCATTACCAATGAAATCAAAATGTTCGCCTGCCCTTGTCATCAAAATGCTCCATGACCCCTTTAATCACAATGCTCCATGAACACTGTCATCACAATGTTCCATGACAGTTGTCATCACAATGCTCCATGACCCCTGTAATCACAATGCTCCATGCCCTTGTCATCACAATGCTCCAGAACTCCTGTCATCATAATGATGAATGCCCGTGTCATCACAAAGCTCCATGATACTTGTCATCACAATGTTCCATGGCCTTGTCATCACTATACTCCATGGCCCCCATCATCACAGTGCTCCATGATACCTTTCATCACAATTCTAGATGACCACTGTCATCACAATGCCCCAAGACACATGTCATCACAATTCGCCATGGCCCTTGTCATCACAATGCTCCATGACCCGTGGCATCACAATGGTCCAGGACACTTGTCATCACAATGATCCATGACCACTTACATCACAATGCTCCTTGACTCCCGTCATCACAATGCTCCATAGCCTATGCATTCGCAATGCTACATGGTCCCTGTAATCACATTGCTCCATGATCCATTTCATCCCAATGCTCTATGACCACTGTCATCACCATGCCCCATTATACCTGTCATCACAAAGTTCCATGGCCCCTGTCAGCACAATGTTCCATGACAGATGTCATCACTATCCTCCATGGTCCCTGTAATCACAATGCTCCATCCCCTTGTCAACGCAATGCTCCAGAACTCTTGTCATCATAATGCTCCATGCCCGCCTCATCACAATGCTCCATGACACTTGTCCTCACAATGCTCCATGGCCTTTGTCATCGCAATGCTCCATGGCCCCTGTTATCACAGTGCTCCATGTTACCTTTCATCACAATTCTAGATGACCATTGTCATCACAATGCCCCATGACACCTGTCATCACTATTCGCCATGGCACTTGTCATCACAATGCTCCATGATCCCTGTCATCATAATGTTCGATGACACTTGTCGTCACGGTGCTCCATGACCCCTGTCATCACAATATTCACTGCCCATGTAATCACAATGCTCCTGGTCCCCTGTAATCACAATGCTCCATAGCCTTAACATCACAATGCTCCAGAACTCTTGTCATCATTATGCCCCATGCCCATGTCATCACAATGCTCCTTGACCCCTGTCATCACAATGCTCCATGGCCTATGTATTCACAATGCTCCATGGCCCCTGTAGTCACATTGCTCCATGATCCTTTTCATCACAATGCTCTATGACCACTGTCATCACAATGCCACATGACACCTGTCATTACAATGCTCTATGGCCCCTGTCAGCACAATGTTCCATGGCAGATATCATCACAATGATCCATGACCGCTGTCATCACAATGTTCCCTGCCCTTGTCATCTCAATCATCCCTGGCCCCTGTAATCACAATGCCCCATACCCTTGTCATCGCAATGCTCCAGATCACTTCTCATCATAATGCTCCATGCCCATGTCATCACAATGCTCCATGGCCCCTGTCATCACAGTGCTCCGTGATACCTTTCATCGTAATGATAGATGACCACTGTCATCACAATGCTCCATGACACCTGTCATCAGATTTGGCCATGGCCCTTATCATCACAATGCTCCAGGACACTTGTCTTCACAATGTTCCATGGCGCATTTCATCACAATGCTCCATGACCACTTTCATCAAATTGCTCCATGATGCCTGTCCTCACAATGCTCCATGGCCTTTGTCATCAAAATTCTACATGGCCCCTGTAATAACAGTGCTTCAGGACAACATTTATCACAATGCTCCATGACCACTCTCATCACCATGCCAGATAAGACCTTTCATGACAATGCTCCATGGCCCTTGTCATCACAATATTCTATGACTTCTGTCATCACAATGCTCCATGCCCCTGTCATCACAATGCCCCATCACCCCTGCTATTACAATGCTCCATGACCCCTGTCCTCACAATGCCCCGAAACCCTTGTCATCACAATATTCCATGATCCGTGTAATCACGATGATCCATGAACCATTTCTGTACAATGCTCCAGTACCCCGTTCATTAAAATGCTCCATGGCACGTGTCATCAGAATGCTCCAGGAACCCTTCCATCACAATAATCCATGACCCGTTTCCTCACAATTCTCCAGGACCGCTTTCATCACAATGCTCCATTTCCTTGTCATCTCAATTCTTCATGGCCCCTGTCATCACAATGATCCATGCCCTTGTCATCAAAATGCTCCAGAACTCTTGTCATCACTATGCTCCATGCCCATGTCATCACAATGCTGCATGACCCCTGTCATCACAATGATACATGACCACTGTCATCACAATGCCACATGAGCCCTGTCATCACATTGCTCCATGGCCCCTGTCATTACAATGCTCCATGACCACTGTCATCACAATTTTCCATGATCGCTGTAATCACAATAACCCATGACACCTTTCCTCAGAAGGCTCCATTACGCCTGTCATCAAAATGCTCCAATGCCCATCTCATCACAATGCTCCATGATCCGTGACAGCACAACGTTACAGGACAATTGTCATCACAATGCTCCATGACAACTGTCATCACACTGTTGCCTGCCCATGTCATCACAATGCTCCATTACCCATGTCATCGTAGTGATCCATGACCCCTTTCATCACAATGCTCCATGACACCTGTCATCACAATGCTCCGTGCTCTTTGTCACCACAATGCTCCATGACCACTGTCATCACCATGCCCCATGACCCCAGTCATCACAATGCTCCATAGCACTTGTCATCACAATGCTCCATTATCCCTGTCATCACAATGTTCCATGACTCTTGTCATCAAAATGCCTCATGATCCTTTTACTCACAATGCTCCATGACTCCTTTCATCACATGCTCCATGATACTTGTCATTACACTGTCCCATGACCTTTTTCATAACAATGCTCCATGATACCAGTCATCACAATAATCCATGACCATTTTCGTCACAATGCTCCATGCCCCTTTCAACACAATGCTCCATGACAACTGTCACCACAATGCTCCATGGCCTTTGTCATCACAATTATACATGGCCCCTGTAATCACAGTGCTCCATGACCCCTTTCATCACAATGCTCCATGATCACTGTCATCACAATGCCACATGAGCCCTGTCATCACATTGCTCCATGGCCCCTGTCATTACAATGCTCCATGACCACTGTCATCACAATGTTCCATGATCGCTGTAATCACAATGACCCATGACACCTTTCCTCAGAAGGCTCCAGTACACCTGTCATCACAATGCTCCAATGCCCGTCTCATCACAAAGTTCCATGATCCCTGTCAGCACAACGTTACAGGACAATTGTCATCACAATGCTCCATGACAACTGTCATCACAATGTTGCCTGCCCATGTCATCAAAATGCTCCATGTCCCCTGTAATCACAATGTTCCATTACACCTGTCATCACAATGTTCCCTGCCCATGTCATCACAATGCTCCATTACCAATGAAATCAAAATGTTCGCCTGCCCTTGTCATCAAAATGCTCCATGACCCCTTTAATCACAATGCTCCATGAACACTGTCATCACAATGTTCCATGACAGTTGTCATCACAATGCTCCATGACCCCTGTAATCACAATGCTCCATGCCCTTGTCATCACAATGCTCCAGAACTCTTGTCATCATAATGATGAATGCCCGTGTCATCACAAAGCTCCATGATACTTGTCATCACAATGTTCCATGGCCTTGTCATCACTATACTCCATGGCCCCCGTCATCACAGTGCTCCATGATACCTTTCATCACAATTCTAGATGACCACTGTCATCACAATGCCCCAAGACACATGTCATCACAATTCGCCATGGCCCTTGTCATCACAATGCTCCATGACCCGTGGCATCACAATGGTCCAGGACACTTGTCATCACAATGATCCATGACCACTTACATCACAATGCTCCTTGACTCCCGTCATCACAATGCTCCATAGCCTATGCATTCGCAATGCTACATGGTCCCTGTAATCACATTGCTCCATGATCCATTTCATCCCAATGCTCTATGACCACTGTCATCACCATGCCCCATTATACCTGTCATCACAAAGTTCCATGGCCCCTGTCAGCACAATGTTCCATGACAGATGTCATCACTATCCTCCATGGTCCCTGTAATCACAATGCTCCATCCCCTTGTCAACGCAATGCTCCAGAACTCTTGTCATCATAATGCTCCATGCCCGCCTCATCACAATGCTCCATGACACTTGTCCTCACAATGCTCCATGGCCTTTGTCATCGCAATGCTCCATGGCCCCTGTTATCACAGTGCTCCATGTTACCTTTCATCACAATTCTAGATGACCATTGTCATCACAATGCCCCATGACACCTGTCATCACTATTCGCCATGGCACTTGTCATCACAATGCTCCATGATCCCTGTCATCATAATGTTCGATGACACTTGTCGTCACGGTGCTCCATGACCCCTGTCATCACAATATTCACTGCCCATGTAATCACAATGCTCCTGGTCCCCTGTAATCACAATGCTCCATAGCCTTAACATCACAATGCTCCAGAACTCTTGTCATCATTATGCCCCATGCCCATGTCATCACAATGCTCCTTGACCCCTGTCATCACAATGCTCCATGGCCTATGTATTCACAATGCTCCATGGCCCCTGTAGTCACATTGCTCCATGATCCTTTTCATCACAATGCTCTATGACCACTGTCATCACAATGCCACATGACACCTGTCATTACAATGCTCTATGGCCCCTGTCAGCACAATGTTCCATGGCAGATATCATCACAATGATCCATGACCGCTGTCATCACAATGTTCCCTGCCCTTGTCATCTCAATGATCCCTGGCCCCTGTAATCACAATGCCCCATACCCTTGTCATCGCAATGCTCCAGATCACTTCTCATCATAATGCTCCATGCCCATGTCATCACAATGCTCCATGGCCCCTGTCATCACAGTGCTCCGTGATACCTTTCATCGTAATGATAGATGACCACTGTCATCACAATGCTCCATGACACCTGTCATCAGATTTGGCCATGGCCCTTATCATCACAATGCTCCAGGACACTTGTCTTCACAATGTCCCATGGCGCATTTCATCACAATGCTCCATGACCACTTTCATCAAATTGCTCCATGATGCCTGTCCTCACAATGCTCCATGGCCTTTGTCATCAAAATTCTACATGGCCCCTGTAATAACAGTGCTTCAGGACAACATTTATCACAATGCTCCATGACCACTCTCATCACCATGCCAGATAAGACCTTTCATGACAATGCTCCATGGCCCTTGTCATCACAATATTCTATGACTTCTGTCATCACAATGCTCCATGCCCCTGTCATCACAATGCCCCATCACCCCTGCTATTACAATGCTCCATGACCCCTGTCCTCACAATGCCCCGAAACCCTTGTCATCACAATATTCCATGATCCGTGTAATCACGATGATCCATGAACCATTTCTGTACAATGCTCCAGTACCCCGTTCATTAAAATGCTCCATGGCACGTGTCATCAGAATGCTCCAGGAACCCTTCCATCACAATAATCCATGACCCGTTTCCTCACAATTCTCCAGGACCGCTTTCATCACAATGCTCCATTTCCTTGTCATCTCAATTCTTCATGGCCCCTGTCATCACAATGATCCATGCCCTTGTCATCAAAATGCTCCAGAACTCTTGTCATCACTATGCTCCATGCCCATGTCATCACAATGCTGCATGACCCCTGTCATCACAATGATACATGACCACTGTCATCACAATGCCACATGAGCCCTGTCATCACATTGCTCCATGGCCCCTGTCATTACAATGCTCCATGACCACTGTCATCACAATTTTCCATGATCGCTGTAATCACAATAACCCATGACACGTTTCCTCAGAAGGCTCCATTACGCCTGTCATCAAAATGCTCCAATGCCCATCTCATCACAATGCTCCATGATCCGTGACAGCACAACGTTACAGGACAATTGTCATCACAATGCTCCATGACAACTGTCATCACACTGTTGCCTGCCCATGTCATCACAATGCTCCATTACCCATGTCATCGTAGTGATCCATGACCCCTTTCATCACAATGCTCCATGACACCTGTCATCACAATGCTCCGTGCTCTTTGTCACCACAATGCTCCATGACCACTGTCATCACCATGCCCCATGACCCCAGTCATCACAATGCTCCATAGCACTTGTCATCACAATGCTCCATTATCCCTGTCATCACAATGTTCCATGACTCTTGTCATCAAAATGCCTCATGATCCTTTTACTCACAATGCTCCATGACTCCTTTCATCACATGCTCCATGATACTTGTCATTACACTGTCCCATGACCTTTTTCATAACAATGCTCCATGATACCAGTCATCACAATAATCCATGACCATTTTCGTCACAATGCTCCATGCCCCTTTCAACACAATGCTCCATGACAACTGTCACCACAATGCTCCATGGCCTTTGTCATCACAATTATACATGGCCCCTGTAATCACAGTGCTCCATGACCCCTTTCATCACAATGCTCCATGATCACTGTCATCACAATGCCACATGAGCCCTGTCATCACATTGCTCCATGGCCCCTGTCATTACAATGCTCCATGACCACTGTCATCACAATGTTCCATGATCGCTGTAATCACAATGACCCATGACACCTTTCCTCAGAAGGCTCCAGTACACCTGTCATCACAATGCTCCAATGCCCGTCTCATCACAAAGTTCCATGATCCCTGTCAGCACAACGTTACAGGACAATTGTCATCACAATGCTCCATGACAACTGTCATCACAATGTTGCCTGCCCATGTCATCAAAATGCTCCATGTCCCCTGTAATCACAATGTTCCATTACACCTGTCATCACAATGTTCCCTGCCCATGTCATCACAATGCTCCATTACCAATGAAATCAAAATGTTCGCCTGCCCTTGTCATCAAAATGCTCCATGGCCCCTTTAATCACAATGCTCCATGAACACTGTCATCACAATGTTCCATGACAGTTGTCATCACAATGCTCCATGACCCCTGTAATCACAATGCTCCATGCCCTTGTCATCACAATGCTCCAGAACTCTTGTCATCATAATGATGAATGCCCGTGTCATCACAAAGCTCCATGATACTTGTCATCACAATGTTCCATGGCCTTGTCATCACTATACTCCATGGCCCCCGTCATCACAGTGCTCCATGATACCTTTCATCACAATTCTAGATGACCACTGTCATCACAATGCCCCAAGACACATGTCATCACAATTCGCCATGGCCCTTGTCATCACAATGCTCCATGACCCGTGGCATCACAATGGTCCAGGACACTTGTCATCACAATGATCCATGACCACTTACATCACAATGCTCCTTGACTCCCGTCATCACAATGCTCCATAGCCTATGCATTCGCAATGCTACATGGTCCCTGTAATCACATTGCTCCATGATCCATTTCATCCCAATGCTCTATGACCACTGTCATCACCATGCCCCATTATACCTGTCATCACAAAGTTCCATGGCCCCTGTCAGCACAATGTTCCATGACAGATGTCATCACTATCCTCCATGGTCCCTGTAATCACAATGCTCCATCCCCTTGTCAACGCAATGCTCCAGAACTCTTGTCATCATAATGCTCCATGCCCGCCTCATCACAATGCTCCATGACACTTGTCCTCACAATGCTCCATGGCCTTTGTCATCGCAATGCTCCATGGCCCCTGTTATCACAGTGCTCCATGTTACCTTTCATCACAATTCTAGATGACCATTGTCATCACAATGCCCCATGACACCTGTCATCACTATTCGCCATGGCACTTGTCATCACAATGCTCCATGATCCCTGTCATCATAATGTTCGATGACACTTGTCGTCACGGTGCTCCATGACCCCTGTCATCACAATATTCACTGCCCATGTAATCACAATGCTCCTGGTCCCCTGTAATCACAATGCTCCATAGCCTTAACATCACAATGCTCCAGAACTCTTGTCATCATTATGCCCCATGCCCATGTCATCACAATGCTCCTTGACCCCTGTCATCACAATGCTCCATGGCCTATGTATTCACAATGCTCCATGGCCCCTGTAGTCACATTGCTCCATGATCCTTTTCATCACAATGCTCTATGACCACTGTCATCACAATGCCACATGACACCTGTCATTACAATGCTCTATGGCCCCTGTCAGCACAATGTTCCATGGCAGATATCATCACAATGATCCATGACCGCTGTCATCACAATGTTCCCTGCCCTTGTCATCTCAATCATCCCTGGCCCCTGTAATCACAATGCCCCATACCCTTGTCATCGCAATGCTCCAGATCACTTCTCATCATAATGCTCCATGCCCATGTCATCACAATGCTCCATGGCCCCTGTCATCACAGTGCTCCGTGATACCTTTCATCGTAATGATAGATGACCACTGTCATCACAATGCTCCATGACACCTGTCATCAGATTTGGCCATGGCCCTTATCATCACAATGCTCCAGGACACTTGTCTTCACAATGTTCCATGGCGCATTTCATCACAATGCTCCATGACCACTTTCATCAAATTGCTCCATGATGCCTGTCATCACAATGCTCCATGGCCTTTGTCATCAAAATTCTACATGGCCCCTGTAATAACAGTGCTTCAGGACAACATTTATCACAATGCTCCATGACCACTCTCATCACCATGCCAGATAAGACCTTTCATGACAATGCTCCATGGCCCTTGTCATCACAATATTCTATGACTTCTGTCATCACAATGCTCCATGCCCCTGTCATCACAATGCCCCATCACCCCTGCTATTACAATGCTCCATGACCCCTGTCCTCACAATGCCCCGAAACCCTTGTCATCACAATATTCCATGATCCGTGTAATCACGATGATCCATGAACCATTTCTGTACAATGCTCCAGTAGCCCGTTCATTAAAATGCTCCATGGCACGTGTCATCAGAATGCTCCAGGAACCCTTCCATCACAATAATCCATGACCCGTTTCCTCACAATTCTCCAGGACCGCTTTCATCACAATGCTCCATTTCCTTGTCATCTCAATTCTTCATGGCCCCTGTCATCACAATGATCCATGCCCTTGTCATCAAAATGCTCCAGAACTCTTGTCATCACTATGCTCCATGCCCATGTCATCACAATGCTGCATGACCCCTGTCATCACAATGATACATGACCACTGTCATCACAATGCCACATGAGCCCTGTCATCACATTGCTCCATGGCCCCTGTCATTACAATGCTCCATGACCACTGTCATCACAATGTTCCATGATCGCTGTAATCACAATGACCCATGACACCTTTCCTCAGAAGGCTCCATTACGCCTGTCATCAAAATGCTCCAATGCCCATCTCATCACAATGCTCCATGATCCGTGACAGCACAACGTTACAGGACAATTGTCATCACAATGCTCTATGACAACTGTCATCACAATGTTGCCTGCCCATGTCATCAAAATGCTCCATGTCCCCTGTAATCACAATGTTCCATTACACCTGTCATCACAATGTTCCCTGCCCATGTCATCACAATGCTCCATTACCCATTTCATCGTAGTGATCCATGACCCCTTTCATCACAATGCTCCATGACACCTGTCATCACAATGCTCCGTGCTCTTTGTCACCACAATGCTCCATGACCACTGTCATCACCATGCCCCATGACCCCAGTCATCACAATGCTCCATAGCACTTGTCATCACAATGCTCCATTATCCCTGTCATCACAATGTTCCATGACTCTTGTCATCAAAATGCCTCATGATCCTTTTACTCACAATGCTCCATGACTCCTTTCATCACATGCTCCATGATACTTGTCATTACACTGTCCCATGACCTTTTTCATAACAATGCTCCATGATACCAGTCATCACAATAATCCATGACCATTTTCGTCACAATGCTCCATGCCCCTTTCAACACAATGCTCCATGACAACTGTCACCACAATGCTCCATGGCCTTTGTCATCACAATTATACATGGCCCCTGTAATCACAGTGCTCCATGACCCCTTTCATCACAATGCTCCATGATCACTGTCATCACAATGCCACATGAGCCCTGTCATCACATTGCTCCATGGCCCCTGTCATTACAATGCTCCATGACCACTGTCATCACAATGTTCCATGATGGCTGTAATCACAATGACCCATGACACCTTTCCTCAGAAGGCTCCAGTACACCTGTCATCACAATGCTCCAATGCCCGTCTCATCACAAAGTTCCATGATCCCTGTCAGCACAACGTTACAGGACAATTGTCATCACAATGCTCCATGACAACTGTCATCACAATGTTGCCTGCCCATGTCATCAAAATGCTCCATGTCCCCTGTAATCACAATGTTCCATTACACCTGTCATCACAATGTTCCCTGCCCATGTCATCACAATGCTCCATTACCAATGAAATCAAAATGTTCGCCTGCCCTTGTCATCAAAATGCTCCATGGCCCCTTTAATCACAATGCTCCATGAACACTGTCATCACAATGTTCCATGACAGTTGTCATCACAATGCTCCATGACCCCTGTAATCACAATGCTCCATGCCCTTGTCATCACAATGCTCCAGAACTCCTGTCATCATAATGATGAATGCCCGTGTCATCACAAAGCTCCATGATACTTGTCATCACAATGTTCCATGGCCTTGTCATCACTATACTCCATGGCCCCCGTCATCACAGTGCTCCATGATACCTTTCATCACAATTCTAGATGACCACTGTCATCACAATGCCCCAAGACACATGTCATCACAATTCGCCATGGCCCTTGTCATCACAATGCTCCATGACCCGTGGCATCACAATGGTCCAGGACACTTGTCATCACAATGATCCATGACCACTTACATCACAATGCTCCTTGACTCCCGTCATCACAATGCTCCATAGCCTATGCATTCGCAATGCTACATGGTCCCTGTAATCACATTGCTCCATGATCCATTTCATCCCAATGCTCTATGACCACTGTCATCACCATGCCCCATTATACCTGTCATCACAAAGTTCCATGGCCCCTGTCAGCACAATGTTCCATGACAGATGTCATCACTATCCTCCATGGTCCCTGTAATCACAATGCTCCATCCGCTTGTCAACGCAATGCTCCAGAACTCTGGTCATCATAATGCTCCATGCCCGCCTCATCACAATGCTCCATGACACTTGTCCTCACAATGCTCCATGGCCTTTGTCATCGCAATGCTCCATGGCCCCTGTTATCACAGTGCTCCATGTTACCTTTCATCACAATTCTAGATGACCATTGTCATCACAATGCCCCATGACACCTGTCATCACTATTCGCCATGGCACTTGTCATCACAATGCTCCATGATCCCTGTCATCATAATGTTCGATGACACTTGTCGTCACGGTGCTCCATGACCCCTGTCATCACAATATTCACTGCCCATGTAATCACAATGCTCCTGGTCCCCTGTAATCACAATGCTCCATAGCCTTAACATCACAATGCTCCAGAACTCTTGTCATCATTATGCCCCATGCCCATGTCATCACAATGCTCCTTGACCCCTGTCATCACAATGCTCCATGGCCTATGTATTCACAATGCTCCATGGCCCCTGTAGTCACATTGCTCCATGATCCTTTTCATCACAATGCTCTATGACCACTGTCATCACAATGCCACATGACACCTGTCATTACAATGCTCTATGGCCCCTGTCAGCACAATGTTCCATGGCAGATATCATCACAATGATCCATGACCGCTGTCATCACAATGTTCCCTGCCCTTGTCATCTCAATCATCCCTGGCCCCTGTAATCACAATGCCCCATACCCTTGTCATCGCAATGCTCCAGATCACTTCTCATCATAATGCTCCATGCCCATGTCATCACAATGCTCCATGGCCCCTGTCATCACAGTGCTCCGTGATACCTTTCATCGTAATGATAGATGACCACTGTCATCACAATGCTCCATGACACCTGTCATCAGATTTGGCCATGGCCCTTATCATCACAATGCTCCAGGACACTTGTCTTCACAATGTTCCATGGCGCATTTCATCACAATGCTCCATGACCACTTTCATCAAATTGCTCCATGATGCCTGTCATCACAATGCTCCATGGCCTTTGTCATCAAAATTCTACATGGCCCCTGTAATAACAGTGCTTCAGGACAACATTTATCACAATGCTCCATGACCACTCTCATCACCATGCCAGATAAGACCTTTCATGACAATGCTCCATGGCCCTTGTCATCACAATATTCTATGACTTCTGTCATCACAATGCTCCATGCCCCTGTCATCACAATGCCCCATCACCCCTGCTATTACAATGCTCCATGACCCCTGTCCTCACAATGCCCCGAAACCCTTGTCATCACAATATTCCATGATCCGTGTAATCACGATGATCCATGAACCATTTCTGTACAATGCTCCAGTAGCCCGTTCATTAAAATGCTCCATGGCACGTGTCATCAGAATGCTCCAGGAACCCTTCCATCACAATAATCCATGACCCGTTTCCTCACAATTCTCCAGGACCGCTTTCATCACAATGCTCCATTTCCTTGTCATCTCAATTCTTCATGGCCCCTGTCATCACAATGATCCATGCCCTTGTCATCAAAATGCTCCAGAACTCTTGTCATCACTATGCTCCATGCCCATGTCATCACAATGCTGCATGACCCCTGTCATCACAATGATACATGACCACTGTCATCACAATGCCACATGAGCCCTGTCATCACATTGCTCCATGGCCCCTGTCATTACAATGCTCCATGACCACTGTCATCACAATGTTCCATGATCGCTGTAATCACAATGACCCATGACACCTTTCCTCAGAAGGCTCCATTACGCCTGTCATCAAAATGCTCCAATGCCCATCTCATCACAATGCTCCATGATCCGTGACAGCACAACGTTACAGGACAATTGTCATCACAATGCTCTATGACAACTGTCATCACAATGTTGCCTGCCCATGTCATCAAAATGCTCCATGTCCCCTGTAATCACAATGTTCCATTACACCTGTCATCACAATGTTCCCTGCCCATGTCATCACAATGCTCCATTACCCATTTCATCGTAGTGATCCATGACCCCTTTCATCACAATGCTCCATGACACCTGTCATCACAATGCTCCGTGCTCTTTGTCACCACAATGCTCCATGACCACTGTCATCACCATGCCCCATGACCCCAGTCATCACAATGCTCCATAGCACTTGTCATCACAATGCTCCATTATCCCTGTCATCACAATGTTCCATGACTCTTGTCATCAAAATGCCTCATGATCCTTTTACTCACAATGCTCCATGACTCCTTTCATCACATGCTCCATGATACTTGTCATTACACTGTCCCATGACCTTTTTCATAACAATGCTCCATGATACCAGTCATCACAATAATCCATGACCATTTTCGTCACAATGCTCCATGCCCCTTTCAACACAATGCTCCATGACAACTGTCACCACAATGCTCCATGGCCTTTGTCATCACAATTATACATGGCCCCTGTAATCACAGTGCTCCATGACCCCTTTCATCACAATGCTCCATGATCACTGTCATCACAATGCCACATGAGCCCTGTCATCACATTGCTCCATGGCCCCTGTCATTACAATGCTCCATGACCACTGTCATCACAATGTTCCATGATGGCTGTAATCACAATGACCCATGACACCTTTCCTCAGAAGGCTCCAGTACACCTGTCATCACAATGCTCCAATGCCCGTCTCATCACAAAGTTCCATGATCCCTGTCAGCACAACGTTACAGGACAATTGTCATCACAATGCTCCATGACAACTGTCATCACAATGTTGCCTGCCCATGTCATCAAAATGCTCCATGTCCCCTGTAATCACAATGTTCCATTACACCTGTCATCACAATGTTCCCTGCCCATGTCATCACAATGCTCCATTACCAATGAAATCAAAATGTTCGCCTGCCCTTGTCATCAAAATGCTCCATGGCCCCTTTAATCACAATGCTCCATGAACACTGTCATCACAATGTTCCATGACAGTTGTCATCACAATGCTCCATGACCCCTGTAATCACAATGCTCCATGCCCTTGTCATCACAATGCTCCAGAACTCCTGTCATCATAATGATGAATGCCCGTGTCATCACAAAGCTCCATGATACTTGTCATCACAATGTTCCATGGCCTTGTCATCACTATACTCCATGGCCCCCGTCATCACAGTGCTCCATGATACCTTTCATCACAATTCTAGATGACCACTGTCATCACAATGCCCCAAGACACATGTCATCACAATTCGCCATGGCCCTTGTCATCACAATGCTCCATGACCCGTGGCATCACAATGGTCCAGGACACTTGTCATCACAATGATCCATGACCACTTACATCACAATGCTCCTTGACTCCCGTCATCACAATGCTCCATAGCCTATGCATTCGCAATGCTACATGGTCCCTGTAATCACATTGCTCCATGATCCATTTCATCCCAATGCTCTATGACCACTGTCATCACCATGCCCCATTATACCTGTCATCACAAAGTTCCATGGCCCCTGTCAGCACAATGTTCCATGACAGATGTCATCACTATCCTCCATGGTCCCTGTAATCACAATGCTCCATCCCCTTGTCAACGCAATGCTCCAGAACTCTTGTCATCATAATGCTCCATGCCCGCCTCATCACAATGCTCCATGACACTTGTCCTCACAATGCTCCATGGCCTTTGTCATCGCAATGCTCCATGGCCCCTGTTATCACAGTGCTCCATGTTACCTTTCATCACAATTCTAGATGACCATTGTCATCACAATGCCCCATGACACCTGTCATCACTATTCGCCATGGCACTTGTCATCACAATGCTCCATGATCCCTGTCATCATAATGTTCGATGACACTTGTCGTCACGGTGCTCCATGACCCCTGTCATCACAATATTCACTGCCCATGTAATCACAATGCTCCTGGTCCCCTGTAATCACAATGCTCCATAGCCTTAACATCACAATGCTCCAGAACTCTTGTCATCATTATGCCCCATGCCCATGTCATCACAATGCTCCTTGACCCCTGTCATCACAATGCTCCATGGCCTATGTATTCACAATGCTCCATGGCCCCTGTAGTCACATTGCTCCATGATCCTTTTCATCACAATGCTCTATGACCACTGTCATCACAATGCCACATGACACCTGTCATTACAATGCTCTATGGCCCCTGTCAGCACAATGTTCCATGGCAGATATCATCACAATGATCCATGACCACTGTCATCACAATGTTCCCTGCCCTTGTCATCTCAATGATCCCTGGCCCCTGTAATCACAATGCCCCATACCCTTGTCATCGCAATGCTCCAGATCACTTCTCATCATAATGCTCCATGCCCATGTCATCACAATGCTCCATGGCCCCTGTCATCACAGTGCTCCGTGATACCTTTCATCGTAATGATAGATGACCACTGTCATCACAATGCTCCATGACACCTGTCATCAGATTTGGCCATGGCCCTTATCATCACAATGCTCCAGGACACTTGTCTTCACAATGTTCCATGGCGCATTTCATCACAATGCTCCATGACCACTTTCATCAAATTGCTCCATGATGCCTGTCCTCACAATGCTCCATGGCCTTTGTCATCAAAATTCTACATGGCCCCTGTAATAACAGTGCTTCAGGACAACATTTATCACAATGCTCCATGACCACTCTCATCACCATGCCAGATAAGACCTTTCATGACAATGCTCCATGGCCCTTGTCATCACAATATTCTATGACTTCTGTCATCACAATGCTCCATGCCCCTGTCATCACAATGCCCCATCACCCCTGCTATTACAATGCTCCATGACCCCTGTCCTCACAATGCCCCGAAACCCTTGTCATCACAATATTCCATGATCCGTGTAATCACGATGATCCATGAACCATTTCTGTACAATGCTCCAGTAGCCCGTTCATTAAAATGCTCCATGGCACGTGTCATCAGAATGCTCCAGGAACCCTTCCATCACAATAATCCATGACCCGTTTCCTCACAATTCTCCAGGACCGCTTTCATCACAATGCTCCATTTCCTTGTCATCTCAATTCTTCATGGCCCCTGTCATCACAATGATCCATGCCCTTGTCATCAAAATGCTCCAGAACTCTTGTCATCACTATGCTCCATGCCCATGTCATCACAATGCTGCATGACCCCTGTCATCACAATGATACATGACCACTGTCATCACAATGCCACATGAGCCCTGTCATCACATTGCTCCATGGCCCCTGTCATTACAATGCTCCATGACCACTGTCATCACAATGTTCCATGATCGCTGTAATCACAATGACCCATGACACCTTTCCTCAGAAGGCTCCATTACGCCTGTCATCAAAATGCTCCAATGCCCATCTCATCACAATGCTCCATGATCCGTGACAGCACAACGTTACAGGACAATTGTCATCACAATGCTCTATGACAACTGTCATCACAATGTTGCCTGCCCATGTCATCAAAATGCTCCATGTCCCCTGTAATCACAATGTTCCATTACACCTGTCATCACAATGTTCCCTGCCCATGTCATCACAATGCTCCATTACCCATGTCATCGTAGTGATCCATGACCCCTTTCATCACAATGCTCCATGACACCTGTCATCACAATGCTCCGTGCTCTTTGTCACCACAATGCTCCATGACCACTGTCATCACCATGCCCCATGACCCCAGTCATCACAATGCTCCATAGCACTTGTCATCACAATGCTCCATTATCCCTGTCATCACAATGTTCCATGACTCTTGTCATCAAAATGCCTCATGATCCTTTTACTCACAATGCTCCATGACTCCTTTCATCACATGCTCCATGATACTTGTCATTACACTGTCCCATGACCTTTTTCATAACAATGCTCCATGATACCAGTCATCACAATAATCCATGACCATTTTCGTCACAATGCTCCATGCCCCTTTCAACACAATGCTCCATGACAACTGTCACCACAATGCTCCATGGCCTTTGTCATCACAATTATACATGGCCCCTGTAATCACAGTGCTCCATGACCCCTTTCATCACAATGCTCCATGCTCACTGTCATCACAATGCCACATGAGCCCTGTCATCACATTGCTCCATGGCCCCTGTCATTACAATGCTCCATGACCACTGTCATCACAATGTTCCATGATGGCTGTAATCACAATGACCCATGACACCTTTCCTCAGAAGGCTCCAGTACACCTGTCATCACAATGCTCCAATGCCCGTCTCATCACAAAGTTCCATGATCCCTGTCAGCACAACGTTACAGGACAATTGTCATCACAATGCTCCATGACAACTGTCATCACAATGTTGCCTGCCCATGTCATCAAAATGCTCCATGTCCCCTGTAATCACAATGTTCCATTACACCTGTCATCACAATGTTCCCTGCCCATGTCATCACAATGCTCCATTACCAATGAAATCAAAATGTTCGCCTGCCCTTGTCATCAAAATGCTCCATGGCCCCTTTAATCACAATGCTCCATGAACACTGTCATCACAATGTTCCATGACAGTTGTCATCACAATGCTCCATGACCCCTGTAATCACAATGCTCCATGCCCTTGTCATCACAATGCTCCAGAACTCCTGTCATCATAATGATGAATGCCCGTGTCATCACAAAGCTCCATGATACTTGTCATCACAATGTTCCATGGCCTTGTCATCACTATACTCCATGGCCCCCGTCATCACAGTGCTCCATGATACCTTTCATCACAATTCTAGATGACCACTGTCATCACAATGCCCCAAGACACATGTCATCACAATTCGCCATGGCCCTTGTCATCACAATGCTCCATGACCCGTGGCATCACAATGGTCCAGGACACTTGTCATCACAATGATCCATGACCACTTACATCACAATGCTCCTTGACTCCCGTCATCACAATGCTCCATAGCCTATGCATTCGCAATGCTACATGGTCCCTGTAATCACATTGCTCCATGATCCATTTCATCCCAATGCTCTATGACCACTGTCATCACCATGCCCCATTATACCTGTCATCACAAAGTTCCATGGCCCCTGTCAGCACAATGTTCCATGACAGATGTCATCACTATCCTCCATGGTCCCTGTAATCACAATGCTCCATCCGCTTGTCAACGCAATGCTCCAGAACTCTGGTCATCATAATGCTCCATGCCCGCCTCATCACAATGCTCCATGACACTTGTCCTCACAATGCTCCATGGCCTTTGTCATCGCAATGCTCCATGGCCCCTGTTATCACAGTGCTCCATGTTACCTTTCATCACAATTCTAGATGACCATTGTCATCACAATGCCCCATGACACCTGTCATCACTATTCGCCATGGCACTTGTCATCACAATGCTCCATGATCCCTGTCATCATAATGTTCGATGACACTTGTCGTCACGGTGCTCCATGACCCCTGTCATCACAATATTCACTGCCCATGTAATCACAATGCTCCTGGTCCCCTGTAATCACAATGCTCCATAGCCTTAACATCACAATGCTCCAGAACTCTTGTCATCATTATGCCCCATGCCCATGTCATCACAATGCTCCTTGACCCCTGTCATCACAATGCTCCATGGCCTATGTATTCACAATGCTCCATGGCCCCTGTAGTCACATTGCTCCATGATCCTTTTCATCACAATGCTCTATGACCACTGTCATCACAATGCCACATGACACCTGTCATTACAATGCTCTATGGCCCCTGTCAGCACAATGTTCCATGGCAGATATCATCACAATGATCCATGACCGCTGTCATCACAATGTTCCCTGCCCTTGTCATCTCAATCATCCCTGGCCCCTGTAATCACAATGCCCCATACCCTTGTCATCGCAATGCTCCAGATCACTTCTCATCATAATGCTCCATGCCCATGTCATCACAATGCTCCATGGCCCCTGTCATCACAGTGCTCCGTGATACCTTTCATCGTAATGATAGATGACCACTGTCATCACAATGCTCCATGACACCTGTCATCAGATTTGGCCATGGCCCTTATCATCACAATGCTCCAGGACACTTGTCTTCACAATGTTCCATGGCGCATTTCATCACAATGCTCCATGACCACTTTCATCAAATTGCTCCATGATGCCTGTCATCACAATGCTCCATGGCCTTTGTCATCAAAATTCTACATGGCCCCTGTAATAACAGTGCTTCAGGACAACATTTATCACAATGCTCCATGACCACTCTCATCACCATGCCAGATAAGACCTTTCATGACAATGCTCCATGGCCCTTGTCATCACAATATTCTATGACTTCTGTCATCACAATGCTCCATGCCCCTGTCATCACAATGCCCCATCACCCCTGCTATTACAATGCTCCATGACCCCTGTCCTCACAATGCCCCGAAACCCTTGTCATCACAATATTCCATGATCCGTGTAATCACGATGATCCATGAACCATTTCTGTACAATGCTCCAGTAGCCCGTTCATTAAAATGCTCCATGGCACGTGTCATCAGAATGCTCCAGGAACCCTTCCATCACAATAATCCATGACCCGTTTCCTCACAATTCTCCAGGACCGCTTTCATCACAATGCTCCATTTCCTTGTCATCTCAATTCTTCATGGCCCCTGTCATCACAATGATCCATGCCCTTGTCATCAAAATGCTCCAGAACTCTTGTCATCACTATGCTCCATGCCCATGTCATCACAATGCTGCATGACCCCTGTCATCACAATGATACATGACCACTGTCATCACAATGCCACATGAGCCCTGTCATCACATTGCTCCATGGCCCCTGTCATTACAATGCTCCATGACCACTGTCATCACAATGTTCCATGATCGCTGTAATCACAATGACCCATGACACCTTTCCTCAGAAGGCTCCATTACGCCTGTCATCAAAATGCTCCAATGCCCATCTCATCACAATGCTCCATGATCCGTGACAGCACAACGTTACAGGACAATTGTCATCACAATGCTCTATGACAACTGTCATCACAATGTTGCCTGCCCATGTCATCAAAATGCTCCATGTCCCCTGTAATCACAATGTTCCATTACACCTGTCATCACAATGTTCCCTGCCCATGTCATCACAATGCTCCATTACCCATGTCATCGTAGTGATCCATGACCCCTTTCATCACAATGCTCCATGACACCTGTCATCACAATGCTCCGTGCTCTTTGTCACCACAATGCTCCATGACCACTGTCATCACCATGCCCCATGACCCCAGTAATCACAATGCTCCATAGCACTTGTCATCACAATGCTCCATTATCCCTGTCATCACAATGTTCCATGACTCTTGTCATCAAAATGCCTCATGATCCTTTTACTCACAATGCTCCATGACTCCTTTCATCACATGCTCCATGATACTTGTCATTACACTGTCCCATGACCTTTTTCATAACAATGCTCCATGATACCAGTCATCACAATAATCCATGACCATTGTCGTCACAATGCTCCATGCCCCTTTCAACACAATGCTCCATGACAACTGTCACCACAATGCTCCATGGCCTTTGTCATCACAATTATACATGGCCCCTGTAATCACAGTGCTCCATGACCCCTTTCATCACAATGCTCCATGATCACTGTCATCACAATGCCACATGAGCCCTGTCATCACATTGCTCCATGGCCCCTGTCATTACAATGCTCCATGACCACTGTCATCACAATGTTCCATGATGGCTGTAATCACAATGACCCATGACACCTTTCCTCAGAAGGCTCCAGTACACCTGTCATCACAATGCTCCAATGCCCGTCTCATCACAAAGTTCCATGATCCCTGTCAGCACAACGTTACAGGACAATTGTCATCACAATGCTCCATGACAACTGTCATCACAATGTTGCCTGCCCATGTCATCAAAATGCTCCATGTCCCCTGTAATCACAATGTTCCATTACACCTGTCATCACAATGTTCCCTGCCCATGTCATCACAATGCTCCATTACCAATGAAATCAAAATGTTCGCCTGCCTTTGTCATCAAAATGCTCCATGGCCCCTTTAATCACAATGCTCCATGAACACTGTCATCACAATGTTCCATGACAGTTGTCATCACAATGCTCCATGACCCCTGTAATCACAATGCTCCATGCCCTTGTCATCACAATGCTCCAGAACTCTTGTCATCATAATGATGAATGCCCGTGTCATCACAAAGCTCCATGATACTTGTCATCACAATGTTCCATGGCCTTGTCATCACTATACTCCATGGCCCCCGTCATCACAGTGCTCCATGATACCTTTCATCACAATTCTAGATGACCACTGTCATCACAATGCCCCAAGACACATGTCATCACAATTCGCCATGGCCCTTGTCATCACAATGCTCCATGACCCGTGGCATCACAATGGTCCAGGACACTTGTCATCACAATGATCCATGACCACTTACATCACAATGCTCCTTGACTCCCGTCATCACAATGCTCCATAACCTATGCATTCGCAATGCTACATGGTCCCTGTAATCACATTGCTCCATGATCCATTTCATCCCAATGCTCTATGACCACTGTCATCACCATGCCCCATTATACCTGTCATCACAAAGTTCCATGGCCCCTGTCAGCACAATGTTCCATGACAGATGTCATCACTATCCTCCATGGTCCCTGTAATCACAATGCTCCATCCGCTTGTCAACGCAATGCTCCAGAACTCTGGTCATCATAATGCTCCATGCCCGCCTCATCACAATGCTCCATGACACTTGTCCTCACAATGCTCCATGGCCTTTGTCATCGCAATGCTCCATGGCCCCTGTTATCACAGTGCTCCATGTTACCTTTCATCACAATTCTAGATGACCATTGTCATCACAATGCCCCATGACACCTGTCATCACTATTCGCCATGGCACTTGTCATCACAATGCTCCATGATCCCTGTCATCATAATGTTCGATGACACTTGTCGTCACGGTGCTCCATGACCCCTGTCATCACAATATTCACTGCCCATGTAATCACAATGCTCCTGGTCCCCTGTAATCACAATGCTCCATAGCCTTAACATCACAATGCTCCAGAACTCTTGTCATCATTATGCCCCATGCCCATGTCATCACAATGCTCCTTGACCCCTGTCATCACAATGCTCCATGGCCTATGTATTCACAATGCTCCATGGCCCCTGTAGTCACATTGCTCCATGATCCTTTTCATCACAATGCTCTATGACCACTGTCATCACAATGCCACATGACACCTGTCATTACAATGCTCTATGGCCCCTGTCAGCACAATGTTCCATGGCAGATATCATCACAATGATCCATGACCGCTGTCATCACAATGTTCCCTGCCCTTGTCATCTCAATCATCCCTGGCCCCTGTAATCACAATGCCCCATACCCTTGTCATCGCAATGCTCCAGATCACTTCTCATCATAATGCTCCATGCCCATGTCATCACAATGCTCCATGGCCCCTGTCATCACAGTGCTCCGTGATACCTTTCATCGTAATGATAGATGACCACTGTCATCACAATGCTCCATGACACCTGTCATCAGATTTGGCCATGGCCCTTATCATCACAATGCTCCAGGACACTTGTCTTCACAATGTTCCATGGCGCATTTCATCACAATGCTCCATGACCACTTTCATCAAATTGCTCCATGATGCCTGTCATCACAATGCTCCATGGCCTTTGTCATCAAAATTCTACATGGCCCCTGTAATAACAGTGCTTCAGGACAACATTTATCACAATGCTCCATGACCACTCTCATCACCATGCCAGATAAGACCTTTCATGACAATGCTCCATGGCCCTTGTCATCACAATATTCTATGACTTCTGTCATCACAATGCTCCATGCCCCTGTCATCACAATGCCCCATCACCCCTGCTATTACAATGCTCCATGACCCCTGTCCTCACAATGCCCCGAAACCCTTGTCATCACAATATTCCATGATCCGTGTAATCACGATGATCCATGAACCATTTCTGTACAATGCTCCAGTAGCCCGTTCATTAAAATGCTCCATGGCACGTGTCATCAGAATGCTCCAGGAACCCTTCCATCACAATAATCCATGACCCGTTTCCTCACAATTCTCCAGGACCGCTTTCATCACAATGCTCCATTTCCTTGTCATCTCAATTCTTCATGGCCCCTGTCATCACAATGATCCATGCCCTTGTCATCAAAATGCTCCAGAACTCTTGTCATCACTATGCTCCATGCCCATGTCATCACAATGCTGCATGACCCCTGTCATCACAATGATACATGACCACTGTCATCACAATGCCACATGAGCCCTGTCATCACATTGCTCCATGGCCCCTGTCATTACAATGCTCCATGACCACTGTCATCACAATGTTCCATGATCGCTGTAATCACAATGACCCATGACACCTTTCCTCAGAAGGCTCCATTACGCCTGTCATCAAAATGCTCCAATGCCCATCTCATCACAATGCTCCATGATCCGTGACAGCACAACGTTACAGGACAATTGTCATCACAATGCTCTATGACAACTGTCATCACAATGTTGCCTGCCCATGTCATCAAAATGCTCCATGTCCCCTGTAATCACAATGTTCCATTACACCTGTCATCACAATGTTCCCTGCCCATGTCATCACAATGCTCCATTACCCATGTCATCGTAGTGATCCATGACCCCTTTCATCACAATGCTCCATGACACCTGTCATCACAATGCTCCGTGCTCTTTGTCACCACAATGCTCCATGACCACTGTCATCACCATGCCCCATGACCCCAGTCATCACAATGCTCCATAGCACTTGTCATCACAATGCTCCATTATCCCTGTCATCACAATGTTCCATGACTCTTGTCATCAAAATGCCTCATGATCCTTTTACTCACAATGCTCCATGACTCCTTTCATCACATGCTCCATGATACTTGTCATTACACTGTCCCATGACCTTTTTCATAACAATGCTCCATGATACCAGTCATCACAATAATCCATGACCATTGTCGTCACAATGCTCCATGCCCCTTTCAACACAATGCTCCATGACAACTGTCACCACAATGCTCCATGGCCTTTGTCATCACAATTATACATGGCCCCTGTAATCACAGTGCTCCATGACCCCTTTCATCACAATGCTCCATGATCACTGTCATCACAATGCCACATGAGCCCTGTCATCACATTGCTCCATGGCCCCTGTCATTACAATGCTCCATGACCACTGTCATCACAATGTTCCATGATGGCTGTAATCACAATGACCCATGACACCTTTCCTCAGAAGGCTCCAGTACACCTGTCATCACAATGCTCCAATGCCCGTCTCATCACAAAGTTCCATGATCCCTGTCAGCACAACGTTACAGGACAATTGTCATCACAATGCTCCATGACAACTGTCATCACAATGTTGCCTGCCCATGTCATCAAAATGCTCCATGTCCCCTGTAATCACAATGTTCCATTACACCTGTCATCACAATGTTCCCTGCCCAGGTCATCACAATGCTCCATGAACACTGTCATCACAATGTTCCATGACAGTTGTCATCACAATGCTCCATGACCCCTGTAATCACAATGCTCCATGCCCTTGTCATCACAATGCTCCAGAACTCTTGTCATCATAATGATGAATGCCCGTGTCATCACAAAGCTCCATGATACTTGTCATCACAATGTTCCATGGCCTTGTCATCACTATACTCCATGGCCCCCGTCATCACAGTGCTCCATGATACCTTTCATCACAATTCTAGATGACCACTGTCATCACAATGCCCCGAGACACATGTCATCACAATTCGCCATGGCCCTTGTCATCACAATGCTCCATGACCCGTGGCATCACAATGGTCCAGGACACTTGTCATCACAATGATCCATGACCACTTACATCACAATGCTCCTTGACTCCCGTCATCACAATGCTCCATAGCCTATGCATTCGCAATGCTACATGGTCCCTGTAATCACATTGCTCCATGATCCATTTCATCCCAATGCTCTATGACCACTGTCATCACCATGCCCCATTATACCTGTCATCACAAAGTTCCATGGCCCCTGTCAGCACAATGTTCCATGACAGATGTCATCACTATCCTCCATGGTCCCTGTAATCACAATGCTCCATCCGCTTGTCAATGCAATGCTCCAGAACTCTTGTCATCATAATGCTCCATGCCCGCCTCATCACAATGCTCCATGACACTTGTCCTCACAATGCTCCATGGCCTTTGTCATCGCAATGCTCCATGGCCCCTGTTATCACAGTGCTCCATGTTACCTTTCATCACAATTCTAGATGACCATTGTCATCACAATGCCCCATGACACCTGTCATCACTATTCGCCATGGCACTTGTCATCACAATGTTCCATGATTCCTGTCATCATAATGTTCGATGACACTTGTTGTCACGGTGCTCCATGGCCCCTGTCATCACAGTGCTCCGTGATACCTTTCATCGTAATGATAGATGACCACTGTCATCACAATGCTCCATGACACCTGTCATCAGATTTGGCCATGGCCCTTATCATCACAATGCTCCAGGACACTTGTCTTCACAATGTTCCATGGCGCATTTCATCACAATGCTCCATGACCACTTTCATCAAATTGCTCCATGATGCCTGTCATCACAATGCTCCATGGCCTTTGTCATCAAAATTCTACATGGCCCCTGTAATAACAGTGCTTCAGGACAACATTTATCACAATGCTCCATGACCACTCTCATCACCATGCCAGATAAGACCTTTCATGACAATGCTCCATGGCCCTTGTCATCACAATATTCTATGACTTCTGTCATCACAATGCTCCATGCCCCTGTCATCAAAATGCCCCATCACCCCTGCTATTACAATGCTCCATGACCCCTGTCCTCACAATGCCCCGAAACCCTTGTCATCACAATATTCCATGATCCGTGTAATCACGATGATCCATGAACCATTTCTGTACAATGCTCCAGTAGCCCGTTCATTAAAATGCTCCATGGCACGTGTCATCAGAATGCTCCAGGAACCCTTCCATCACAATAATCCATGACCCGTTTCCTCACAATTCTCCAGGACCGCTTTCATCACAATGCTCCATTTCCTTGTCATCTCAATTCTTCATGGCCCCTGTCATCACAATGATCCATGCCCTTGTCATCAAAATGCTCCAGAACTCTTGTCATCACTATGCTCCATGCCCATGTCATCACAATGCTGCATGACCCCTGTCATCACAATGATACATGACCACTGTCATCACAATGCCACATGAGTCCTGTCATCACATTGCTCCATGGCCCCTGTCATTACAATGCTCCATGACCACTGTCATCACAATGTTCCATGATCGCTGTAATCACAATGACCCATGACACCTTTCCTCAGAAGGCTCCATTACGCCTGTCATCAAAATGCTCCAATGCCCATCTCATCACAATGCTCCATGATCCGTGACAGCACAACGTTACAGGACAATTGTCATCACAATGCTCTATGACAACTGTCATCACAATGTTGCCTGCCCATGTCATCAAAATGCTCCATGTCCCCTGTAATCACAATGTTCCATTACACCTGTCATCACAATGTTCCCTGCCCATGTCATCACAATGCTCCATTACCCATGTCATCGTAGTGATCCATGACCCCTTTCATCACAATGCTCCATGACACCTGTCATCACAATGCTCCGTGCTCTTTGTCACCACAATGCTCCATGACCACTGTCATCACCATGCCCCATGACCCCAGTCATCACAATGCTCCATAGCACTTGTCATCACAATGCTCCATTATCCCTGTCATCACAATGTTCCATGACTCTTGTCATCAAAATGCCTCATGATCCTTTTACTCACAATGCTCCATGACTCCTTTCATCACATGCTCCATGATACTTGTCATTACACTGTCCCATGACCTTTTTCATAACAATGCTCCATGATACCAGTCATCACAATAATCCATGACCATTTTCGTCACAATGCTCCATGCCCCTTTCAACACAATGCTCCATGACAACTGTCACCACAATGCTCCATGGCCTTTGTCATCACAATTATACATGGCCCCTGTAATCACAGTGCTCCATGACCCCTTTCATCACAATGCTCCATGATCACTGTCATCACAATGCCACATGAGCCCTGTCATCACATTGCTCCATGGCCCCTGTCATTACAATGCTCCATGACCACTGTCATCACAATGTTCCATGATGGCTGTAATCACAATGACCCATGACACCTTTCCTCAGAAGGCTCCAGTACACCTGTCATCACAATGCTCCAATGCCCGTCTCATCACAAAGTTCCATGATCCCTGTCAGCACAACGTTACAGGACAATTGTCATCACAATGCTCCATGACAACTGTCATCACAATGTTGCCTGCCCATGTCATCAAAATGCTCCATGTCCCCTGTAATCACAATGTTCCATTACACCTGTCATCACAATGTTCCCTGCCCATGTCATCACAATGCTCCATTACCAATGAAATCAAAATGTTCGCCTGCCCTTGTCATCAAAATGCTCCATGGCCCCTTTAATCACAATGCTCCATGAACACTGTCATCACAATGTTCCATGACAGTTGTCATCACAATGCTCCATGACCCCTGTAATCACAATGCTCCATGCCCTTGTCATCACAATGCTCCAGAACTCCTGTCATCATAATGATGAATGCCCGTGTCATCACAAAGCTCCATGATACTTGTCATCACAATGTTCCATGGCCTTGTCATCACTATACTCCATGGCCCCCGTCATCACAGTGCTCCATGATACCTTTCATCACAATTCTAGATGACCACTGTCATCACAATGCCCCAAGACACATGTCATCACAATTCGCCATGGCCCTTGTCATCACAATGCTCCATGACCCGTGGCATCACAATGGTCCAGGACACTTGTCATCACAATGATCCATGACCACTTACATCACAATGCTCCTTGACTCCCGTCATCACAATGCTCCATAGCCTATGCATTCGCAATGCTACATGGTCCCTGTAATCACATTGCTCCATGATCCATTTCATCCCAATGCTCTATGACCACTGTCATCACCATGCCCCATTATACCTGTCATCACAAAGTTCCATGGCCCCTGTCAGCACAATGTTCCATGACAGATGTCATCACTATCCTCCATGGTCCCTGTAATCACAATGCTCCATCCGCTTGTCAACGCAATGCTCCAGAACTCTTGTCATCATAATGCTCCATGCCCGCCTCATCACAATGCTCCATGACACTTGTCCTCACAATGCTCCATGGCCTTTGTCATCGCAATGCTCCATGGCCCCTGTTATCACAGTGCTCCATGTTACCTTTCATCACAATTCTAGATGACCATTGTCATCACAATGCCCCATGACACCTGTCATCACTATTCGCCATGGCACTTGTCATCACAATGCTCCATGATCCCTGTCATCATAATGTTCGATGACACTTGTCGTCACGGTGCTCCATGACCCCTGTCATCACAATATTCACTGCCCATGTAATCACAATGCTCCTGGTCCCCTGTAATCACAATGCTCCATAGCCTTAACATCACAATGCTCCAGAACTCTTGTCATCATTATGCCCCATGCCCATGTCATCACAATGCTCCTTGACCCCTGTCATCACAATGCTCCATGGCCTATGTATTCACAATGCTCCATGGCCCCTGTAGTCACATTGCTCCATGATCCTTTTCATCACAATGCTCTATGACCACTGTCATCACAATGCCACATGACACCTGTCATTACAATGCTCTATGGCCCCTGTCAGCACAATGTTCCATGGCAGATATCATCACAATGATCCATGACCGCTGTCATCACAATGTTCCCTGCCCTTGTCATCTCAATCATCCCTGGCCCCTGTAATCACAATGCCCCATACCCTTGTCATCGCAATGCTCCAGATCACTTCTCATCATAATGCTCCATGCCCATGTCATCACAATGCTCCATGGCCCCTGTCATCACAGTGCTCCGTGATACCTTTCATCGTAATGATAGATGACCACTGTCATCACAATGCTCCATGACACCTGTCATCAGATTTGGCCATGGCCCTTATCATCACAATGCTCCAGGACACTTGTCTTCACAATGTTCCATGGCGCATTTCATCACAATGCTCCATGACCACTTTCATCAAATTGCTCCATGATGCCTGTCATCACAATGCTCCATGGCCTTTGTCATCAAAATTCTACATGGCCCCTGTAATAACAGTGCTTCAGGACAACATTTATCACAATGCTCCATGACCACTCTCATCACCATGCCAGATAAGACCTTTCATGACAATGCTCCATGGCCCTTGTCATCACAATATTCTATGACTTCTGTCATCACAATGCTCCATGCCCCTGTCATCACAATGCCCCATCACCCCTGCTATTACAATGCTCCATGACCCCTGTCCTCACAATGCCCCGAAACCCTTGTCATCACAATATTCCATGATCCGTGTAATCACGATGATCCATGAACCATTTCTGTACAATGCTCCAGTAGCCCGTTCATTAAAATGCTCCATGGCACGTGTCATCAGAATGCTCCAGGAACCCTTCCATCACAATAATCCATGACCCGTTTCCTCACAATTCTCCAGGACCGCTTTCATCACAATGCTCCATTTCCTTGTCATCTCAATTCTTCATGGCCCCTGTCATCACAATGATCCATGCCCTTGTCATCAAAATGCTCCAGAACTCTTGTCATCACTATGCTCCATGCCCATGTCATCACAATGCTGCATGACCCCTGTCATCACAATGATACATGACCACTGTCATCACAATGCCACATGAGCCCTGTCATCACATTGCTCCATGGCCCCTGTCATTACAATGCTCCATGACCACTGTCATCACAATGTTCCATGATCGCTGTAATCACAATGACCCATGACACCTTTCCTCAGAAGGCTCCATTACGCCTGTCATCAAAATGCTCCAATGCCCATCTCATCACAATGCTCCATGATCCGTGACAGCACAACGTTACAGGACAATTGTCATCACAATGCTCTATGACAACTGTCATCACAATGTTGCCTGCCCATGTCATCAAAATGCTCCATGTCCCCTGTAATCACAATGTTCCATTACACCTGTCATCACAATGTTCCCTGCCCATGTCATCACAATGCTCCATTACCCATGTCATCGTAGTGATCCATGACCCCTTTCATCACAATGCTCCATGACACCTGTCATCACAATGCTCCGTGCTCTTTGTCACCACAATGCTCCATGACCACTGTCATCACCATGCCCCATGACCCCAGTCATCACAATGCTCCATAGCACTTGTCATCACAATGCTCCATTATCCCTGTCATCACAATGTTCCATGACTCTTGTCATCAAAATGCCTCATGATCCTTTTACTCACAATGCTCCATGACTCCTTTCATCACATGCTCCATGATACTTGTCATTACACTGTCCCATGACCTTTTTCATAACAATGCTCCATGATACCAGTCATCACAATAATCCATGACCATTTTCGTCACAATGCTCCATGCCCCTTTCAACACAATGCTCCATGACAACTGTCACCACAATGCTCCATGGCCTTTGTCATCACAATTATACATGGCCCCTGTAATCACAGTGCTCCATGACCCCTTTCATCACAATGCTCCATGATCACTGTCATCACAATGCCACATGAGCCCTGTCATCACATTGCTCCATGGCCCCTGTCATTACAATGCTCCATGACCACTGTCATCACAATGTTCCATGATGGCTGTAATCACAATGACCCATGACACCTTTCCTCAGAAGGCTCCAGTACACCTGTCATCACAATGCTCCAATGCCCGTCTCATCACAAAGTTCCATGATCCCTGTCAGCACAACGTTACAGGACAATTGTCATCACAATGCTCCATGACAACTGTCATCACAATGTTGCCTGCCCATGTCATCAAAATGCTCCATGTCCCCTGTAATCACAATGTTCCATTACACCTGTCATCACAATGTTCCCTGCCCATGTCATCACAATGCTCCATTACCAATGAAATCAAAATGTTCGCCTGCCCTTGTCATCAAAATGCTCCATGGCCCCTTTAATCACAATGCTCCATGAACACTGTCATCACAATGTTCCATGACAGTTGTCATCACAATGCTCCATGACCCCTGTAATCACAATGCTCCATGCCCTTGTCATCACAATGCTCCAGAACTCCTGTCATCATAATGATGAATGCCCGTGTCATCACAAAGCTCCATGATACTTGTCATCACAATGTTCCATGGCCTTGTCATCACTATACTCCATGGCCCCCGTCATCACAGTGCTCCATGATACCTTTCATCACAATTCTAGATGACCACTGTCATCACAATGCCCCGAGACACATGTCATCACAATTCGCCATGGCCCTTGTCATCACAATGCTCCATGATCCGTGGCATCACAATGGTCCAGGACACTTGTCATCACAATGATCCATGACCACTTACATCACAATGCTCCTTGACTCCCGTCATCACAATGCTCCATAGCCTATGCATTCGCAATGCTACATGGTCCCTGTAATCACATTGCTCCATGATCCATTTCATCCCAATGCTCTATGACCACTGTCATCACCATGCCCCATTATACCTGTCATCACAAAGTTCCATGGCCCCTGTCAGCACAATGTTCCATGACAGATGTCATCACTATCCTCCATGGTCCCTGTAATCACAATGCTCCATCCGCTTGTCAACGCAATGCTCCAGAACTCTGGTCATCATAATGCTCCATGCCCGCCTCATCACAATGCTCCATGACACTTGTCCTCACAATGCTCCATGGCCTTTGTCATCGCAATGCTCCATGGCCCCTGTTATCACAGTGCTCCATGTTACCTTTCATCACAATTCTAGATGACCATTGTCATCACAATGCCCCATGACACCTGTCATGACTATTCGCCATGGCACTTGTCATCACAATGCTCCATGATCCCTGTCATCATAATGTTCGATGACACTTGTCATCACGGTGCTCCATGACCCCTGTCATCACAATATTCACTGCCCATGTAATCACAATGCTCCTGGTCCCCTGTAATCACAATGCTCCATAGCCTTAACATCACAATGCTCCAGAACTCTTGTCATCATTATGCCCCATGCCCATGTCATCACAATGCTCCTTGACCCCTGTCATCACAATGCTCCATGGCCTATGTATTCACAATGCTCCATGGCCCCTGTAGTCACATTGCTCCATGATCCTTTTCATCACAATGCTCTATGACCACTGTCATCACAATGCCACATGACACCTGTCATTACAATGCTCTATGGCCCCTGTCAGCACAATGTTCCATGGCAGATATCATCACAATGATCCATGACCGCTGTCATCACAATGTTCCCTGCCCTTGTCATCTCAATCATCCCTGGCCCCTGTAATCACAATGCCCCATACCCTTGTCATCGCAATGCTCCAGATCACTTCTCATCATAATGCTCCATGCCCATGTCATCACAATGCTCCATGGCCCCTGTCATCACAGTGCTCCGTGATACCTTTCATCGTAATGATAGATGACCACTGTCATCACAATGCTCCATGACACCTGTCATCAGATTTGGCCATGGCCCTTATCATCACAATGCTCCAGGACACTTGTCTTCACAATGTTCCATGGCGCATTTCATCACAATGCTCCATGACCACTTTCATCAAATTGCTCCATGATGCCTGTCATCACAATGCTCCATGGCCTTTGTCATCAAAATTCTACATGGCCCCTGTAATAACAGTGCTTCAGGACAACATTTATCACAATGCTCCATGACCACTCTCATCACCATGCCAGATAAGACCTTTCATGACAATGTTCCATGGCCCTTGTCATCACAATATTCTATGACTTCTGTCATCACAATGCTCCATGCCCCTGTCATCACAATGCCCCATCACCCCTGCTATTACAATGCTCCATGACCCCTGTCCTCACAATGCCCCGAAACCCTTGTCATCACAATATTCCATGATCCGTGTAATCACGATGATCCATGAACCATTTCTGTACAATGCTCCAGTAGCCCGTTCATTAAAATGCTCCATGGCACGTGTCATCAGAATGCTCCAGGAACCCTTCCATCACAATAATCCATGACCCGTTTCCTCACAATTCTCCAGGACCGCTTTCATCACAATGCTCCATTTCCTTGTCATCTCAATTCTTCATGGCCCCTGTCATCACAATGATCCATGCCCTTGTCATCAAAATGCTCCAGAACTCTTGTCATCACTATGCTCCATGCCCATGTCATCACAATGCTGCATGACCCCTGTCATCACAATGATACATGACCACTGTCATCACAATGCCACATGAGCCCTGTCATCACATTGCTCCATGGCCCCTGTCATTACAATGCTCCATGACCACTGTCATCACAATGTTCCATGATCGCTGTAATCACAATGACCCATGACACCTTTCCTCAGAAGGCTCCATTACGCCTGTCATCAAAATGCTCCAATGCCCATCTCATCACAATGCTCCATGATCCGTGACAGCACAACGTTACAGGACAATTGTCATCACAATGCTCTATGACAACTGTCATCACAATGTTGCCTGCCCATGTCATCAAAATGCTCCATGTCCCCTGTAATCACAATGTTCCATTACACCTGTCATCACAATGTTCCCTGCCCATGTCATCACAATGCTCCATTACCCATGTCATCGTAGTGATCCATGACCCCTTTCATCACAATGCTCCATGACACCTGTCATCACAATGCTCCGTGCTCTTTGTCACCACAATGCTCCATGACCACTGTCATCACCATGCCCCATGACCCCAGTCATCACAATGCTCCATAGCACTTGTCATCACAATGCTCCATTATCCCTGTCATCACAATGTTCCATGACTCTTGTCATCAAAATGCCTCATGATCCTTTTACTCACAATGCTCCATGACTCCTTTCATCACATGCTCCATGATACTTGTCATTACACTGTCCCATGACCTTTTTCATAACAATGCTCCATGATACCAGTCATCACAATAATCCATGACCATTTTCGTCACAATGCTCCATGCCCCTTTCAACACAATGCTCCATGACAACTGTCACCACAATGCTCCATGGCCTTTGTCATCACAATTATACATGGCCCCTGTAATCACAGTGCTCCATGACCCCTTTCATCACAATGCTCCATGATCACTGTCATCACAATGCCACATGAGCCCTGTCATCACATTGCTCCATGGCCCCTGTCATTACAATGCTCCATGACCACTGTCATCACAATGTTCCATGATGGCTGTAATCACAATGACCCATGACACCTTTCCTCAGAAGGCTCCAGTACACCTGTCATCACAATGCTCCAATGCCCGTCTCATCACAAAGTTCCATGATCCCTGTCAGCACAACGTTACAGGACAATTGTCATCACAATGCTCCATGACAACTGTCATCACAATGTTGCCTGCCCATGTCATCAAAATGCTCCATGTCCCCTGTAATCACAATGTTCCATTACACCTGTCATCACAATGTTCCCTGCCCAGGTCATCACAATGCTCCATGAACACTGTCATCACAATGTTCCATGACAGTTGTCATCACAATGCTCCATGACCCCTGTAATCACAATGCTCCATGCCCTTGTCATCACAATGCTCCAGAACTCTTGTCATCATAATGATGAATGCCCGTGTCATCACAAAGCTCCATGATACTTGTCATCACAATGTTCCATGGCCTTGTCATCACTATACTCCATGGCCCCCGTCATCACAGTGCTCCATGATACCTTTCATCACAATTCTAGATGACCACTGTCATCACAATGCCCCAAGACACATGTCATCACAATTCGCCATGGCCCTTGTCATCACAATGCTCCATGACCCGTGGCATCACAATGGTCCAGGACACTTGTCATCACAATGATCCATGACCACTTACATCACAATGCTCCTTGACTCCCGTCATCACAATGCTCCATAGCCTATGCATTCGCAATGCTACATGGTCCCTGTAATCACATTGCTCCATGATCCATTTCATCCCAATGCTCTATGACCACTGTCATCACCATGCCCCATTATACCTGTCATCACAAAGTTCCATGGCCCCTGTCAGCACAATGTTCCATGACAGATGTCATCACTATCCTCCATGGTCCCTGTAATCACAATGCTCCATCCGCTTGTCAATGCAATGCTCCAGAACTCTTGTCATCATAATGCTCCATGCCCGCCTCATCACAATGCTCCATGACACTTGTCCTCACAATGCTCCATGGCCTTTGACATCGCAATGCTCCATGGCCCCTGTTATCACAGTGCTCCATGTTACCTTTCATCACAATTCTAGATGACCATTGTCATCACAATGCCCCATGTCACCTGTCATGACTATTCGCCATGGCACTTGTCATCACAATGCTCCATGATCCCTGTCATCATAATGTTCGATGACACTTGTCATCACGGTGCTCCATGACCCCTGTCATCACAATATTCACTGCCCATGTAATCACAATGCTCCTGGTCCCCTGTAATCACAATGCTCCATAGCCTTAACATCACAATGCTCCAGAACTCTTGTCATCATTATGCCCCATGCCCATGTCATCACAATGCTCCTTGACCCCTGTCATCACAATGCTCCATGGCCTATGTATTCACAATGCTCCATGGCCCCTGTAGTCACATTGCTCCATGATCCTTTTCATCACAATGCTCTATGACCACTGTCATCACAATGCCACATGGCACCTGTCATTACAATGCTCTATGGCCCCTGTCAGCACAATGTTCCATGGCAGATATCATCACAATGATCCATGACCGCTGTCATCACAATGATCCCTGCCCTTGTCATCTCAATGATCCCTGGCCCCTGTAATCACAATGCCCCATACCCTTGTCATCGCAATGCTCCAGATCACTTCTCATCATAATGCTCCATGCCCATGTCGTCACAATGCTCCATGGCCCCTGTCATCACAGTGCTCCGTGATACCTTTCATCATAATGATAGATGACCACTGTCATCACAATGCTCCATGACACCTGTCATCAGATTTGGCCATGGCCCTTATCATCACAATGCTCCAGGACACTTGTCTTCACAATGTTCCATGGCGCATTTCATCACAATGCTCCATGACCACTTTCATCAAATTGCTCCATGATGCCTGTCATCACAATGCTCCATGGCCTTTGTCATCAAAATTCTACATGGCCCCTGTAATAACAGTGCTTCAGGACAACATTTATCACAATGCTCCATGACCACTCTCATCACCATGCCAGATAAGACCTTTCATGACAATGCTCCATGGCCCTTGTCATCACAATATTCTATGACTTCTGTCATCACAATGCTCCATGCCCCTGTCATCACAATGCCCCATCACCCCTGCTATTACAATGCTCCATGACCCCTGTCCTCACAATGCCCCGAAACCCTTGTCATCACAATATTCCATGATCCGTGTAATCACGATGATCCATGAACCATTTCTGTACAATGCTCCAGTACCCCTTTCATTAAAATGCTCCATGGCACTTGTCATCAGAATGCTGCAGGAACCCTTCCATCACAATAATCCATGACCCGTTTCCTCACAATTCACCAGGACCGCTTTCATCACAATGCTCCATTCCCTTGTCATCTCAATGCTTCATGGCCCCTGTCATCACAATGATCCATGCCCTTGTCATCAAAATGCTCCAGAACCCTTGTCATCACTATGCTCCATGTCCATGTCATCACAATGCTGCATGACCCCTGTCATCACAATGCTACATGAACCCTGTCATCACAATGTTCCATGCCCATATCATCACAATGCTCCATTACCCATGTCATCGTAGTGATCCATGACCCCTTTCATCACAATGCTCCATGACACCTGTCATCACAATGCTCCGTGCTCTTTGTCACCACAATGCTCCATGACCACTGTCATCACCATGCCCCATGACCCCAGTCATCACAATGCTCCATAGCACTTGTCATCACAATGCTCCATTATCCCTGTCATCACAATGTTCCATGACTCTTGTCATCAAAATGCCTCATGATCCTTTTACTCACAATGCTCCATGACTCCTTTCATCACATGCTCCATGATACTTGTCATTACACTGTCCCATGACCTTTTTCATAACAATGCTCCATGATACCAGTCATCACAATAATCCATGACCATTTTCGTCACAATGCTCCATGCCCCTTTCAACACAATGCTCCATGACAACTGTCACCACAATGCTCCATGGCCTTTGTCATCACAATTATACATGGCCCCTGTAATCACAGTGCTCCATGACCCCTTTCATCACAATGCTCCATGATCACTGTCATCACAATGCCACATGAGCCCTGTCATCACATTGCTCCATGGCCCCTGTCATTACAATGCTCCATGACCACTGTCATCACAATGTTCCATGATGGCTGTAATCACAATGACCCATGACACCTTTCCTCAGAAGGCTCCAGTACACCTGTCATCACAATGCTCCAATGCCCGTCTCATCACAAAGTTCCATGATCCCTGTCAGCACAACGTTACAGGACAATTGTCATCACAATGCTCCATGACAACTGTCATCACAATGTTGCCTGCCCATGTCATCAAAATGCTCCATGTCCCCTGTAATCACAATGTTCCATTACACCTGTCATCACAATGTTCCCTGCCCAGGTCATCACAATGCTCCATGAACACTGTCATCACAATGTTCCATGACAGTTGTCATCACAATGCTCCATGACCCCTGTAATCACAATGCTCCATGCCCTTGTCATCACAATGCTCCAGAACTCTTGTCATCATAATGATGAATGCCCGTGTCATCACAAAGCTCCATGATACTTGTCATCACAATGTTCCATGGCCTTGTCATCACTATACTCCATGGCCCCCGTCATCACAGTGCTCCATGATACCTTTCATCACAATTCTAGATGACCACTGTCATCACAATGCCCCGAGACACATGTCATCACAATTCGCCATGGCCCTTGTCATCACAATGCTCCATGACCCGTGGCATCACAATGGTCCAGGACACTTGTCATCACAATGATCCATGACCACTTACATCACAATGCTCCTTGACTCCCGTCATCACAATGCTCCATAGCCTATGCATTCGCAATGCTACATGGTCCCTGTAATCACATTGCTCCATGATCCATTTCATCCCAATGCTCTATGACCACTGTCATCACCATGCCCCATTATACCTGTCATCACAAAGTTCCATGGCCCCTGTCAGCACAATGTTCCATGACAGATGTCATCACTATCCTCCATGGTCCCTGTAATCACAATGCTCCATCCGCTTGTCAATGCAATGCTCCAGAACTCTTGTCATCATAATGCTCCATGCCCGCCTCATCACAATGCTCCATGACACTTGTCCTCACAATGCTCCATGGCCTTTGTCATCGCAATGCTCCATGGCCCCTGTTATCACAGTGCTCCATGTTACCTTTCATCACAATTCTAGATGACCATTGTCATCACAATGCCCCATGACACCTGTCATCACTATTCGCCATGGCACTTGTCATCACAATGTTCCATGATTCCTGTCATCATAATGTTCGATGACACTTGTTGTCACGGTGCTCCATGGCCCCTGTCATCACAGTGCTCCGTGATACCTTTCATCGTAATGATAGATGACCACTGTCATCACAATGCTCCATGACACCTGTCATCAGATTTGGCCATGGCCCTTATCATCACAATGCTCCAGGACACTTGTCTTCACAATGTTCCATGGCGCATTTCATCACAATGCTCCATGACCACTTTCATCAAATTGCTCCATGATGCCTGTCATCACAATGCTCCATGGCCTTTGTCATCAAAATTCTACATGGCCCCTGTAATAACAGTGCTTCAGGACAACATTTATCACAATGCTCCATGACCACTCTCATCACCATGCCAGATAAGACCTTTCATGACAATGCTCCATGGCCCTTGTCATCACAATATTCTATGACTTCTGTCATCACAATGCTCCATGCCCCTGTCATCACAATGCCCCATCACCCCTGCTATTACAATGCTCCATGACCCCTGTCCTCACAATGCCCCGAAACCCTTGTCATCACAATATTCCATGATCCGTGTAATCACGATGATCCATGAACCATTTCTGTACAATGCTCCAGTAGCCCGTTCATTAAAATGCTCCATGGCACGTGTCATCAGAATGCTCCAGGAACCCTTCCATCACAATAATCCATGACCCGTTTCCTCACAATTCTCCAGGACCGCTTTCATCACAATGCTCCATTTCCTTGTCATCTCAATTCTTCATGGCCCCTGTCATCACAATGATCCATGCCCTTGTCATCAAAATGCTCCAGAACTCTTGTCATCACTATGCTCCATGCCCATGTCATCACAATGCTGCATGACCCCTGTCATCACAATGATACATGACCACTGTCATCACAATGCCACATGAGTCCTGTCATCACATTGCTCCATGGCCCCTGTCATTACAATGCTCCATGACCACTGTCATCACAATGTTCCATGATCGCTGTAATCACAATGACCCATGACACCTTTCCTCAGAAGGCTCCATTACGCCTGTCATCAAAATGCTCCAATGCCCATCTCATCACAATGCTCCATGATCCGTGACAGCACAACGTTACAGGACAATTGTCATCACAATGCTCTATGACAACTGTCATCACAATGTTGCCTGCCCATGTCATCAAAATGCTCCATGTCCCCTGTAATCACAATGTTCCATTACACCTGTCATCACAATGTTCCCTGCCCATGTCATCACAATGCTCCATTACCCATTTCATCGTAGTGATCCATGACCCCTTTCATCACAATGCTCCATGACACCTGTCATCACAATGCTCCGTGCTCTTTGTCACCACAATGCTCCATGACCACTGTCATCACCATGCCCCATGACCCCAGTCATCACAATGCTCCATAGCACTTGTCATCACAATGCTCCATTATCCCTGTCATCACAATGTTCCATGACTCTTGTCATCAAAATGCCTCATGATCCTTTTACTCACAATGCTCCATGACTCCTTTCATCACATGCTCCATGATACTTGTCATTACACTGTCCCATGACCTTTTTCATAACAATGCTCCATGATACCAGTCATCACAATAATCCATGACCATTTTCGTCACAATGCTCCATGCCCCTTTCAACACAATGCTCCATGACAACTGTCACCACAATGCTCCATGGCCTTTGTCATCACAATTATACATGGCCCCTGTAATCACAGTGCTCCATGACCCCTTTCATCACAATGCTCCATGATCACTGTCATCACAATGCCACATGAGCCCTGTCATCACATTGCTCCATGGCCCCTGTCATTACAATGCTCCATGACCACTGTCATCACAATGTTCCATGATGGCTGTAATCACAATGACCCATGACACCTTTCCTCAGAAGGCTCCAGTACACCTGTCATCACAATGCTCCAATGCCCGTCTCATCACAAAGTTCCATGATCCCTGTCAGCACAATGTTACAGGACAATTGTCATCACAATGCTCCATGACAACTGTCATCACAATGTTGCCTGCCCATGTCATCAAAATGCTCCATGTCCCCTGTAATCACAATGTTCCATTACACCTGTCATCACAATGTTCCCTGCCCATGTCATCACAATGCTCCATTACCAATGAAATCAAAATGTTCGCCTGCCCTTGTCATCAAAATGCTCCATGGCCCCTTTAATCACAATGCTCCATGAACACTGTCATCACAATGTTCCATGACAGTTGTCATCACAATGCTCCATGACCCCTGTAATCACAATGCTCCATGCCCTTGTCATCACAATGCTCCAGAACTCCTGTCATCATAATGATGAATGCCCGTGTCATCACAAAGCTCCATGATACTTGTCATCACAATGTTCCATGGCCTTGTCATCACTATACTCCATGGCCCCCGTCATCACAGTGCTCCATGATACCTTTCATCACAATTCTAGATGACCACTGTCATCACAATGCCCCAAGACACATGTCATCACAATTCGCCATGGCCCTTGTCATCACAATGCTCCATGACCCGTGGCATCACAATGGTCCAGGACACTTGTCATCACAATGATCCATGACCACTTACATCACAATGCTCCTTGACTCCCGTCATCACAATGCTCCATAGCCTATGCATTCGCAATGCTACATGGTCCCTGTAATCACATTGCTCCATGATCCATTTCATCCCAATGCTCTATGACCACTGTCATCACCATGCCCCATTATACCTGTCATCACAAAGTTCCATGGCCCCTGTCAGCACAATGTTCCATGACAGATGTCATCACTATCCTCCATGGTCCCTGTAATCACAATGCTCCATCCGCTTGTCAACGCAATGCTCCAGAACTCTGGTCATCATAATGCTCCATGCCCGCCTCATCACAATGCTCCATGACACTTGTCCTCACAATGCTCCATGGCCTTTGTCATCGCAATGCTCCATGGCCCCTGTTATCACAGTGCTCCATGTTACCTTTCATCACAATTCTAGATGACCATTGTCATCACAATGCCCCATGACACCTGTCATGACTATTCGCCATGGCACTTGTCATCACAATGCTCCATGATCCCTGTCATCATAATGTTCGATGACACTTGTCATCACGGTGCTCCATGACCCCTGTCATCACAATATTCACTGCCCATGTAATCACAATGCTCCTGGTCCCCTGTAATCACAATGCTCCATAGCCTTAACATCACAATGCTCCAGAACTCTTGTCATCATTATGCCCCATGCCCATGTCATCACAATGCTCCTTGACCCCTGTCATCACAATGCTCCATGGCCTATGTATTCACAATGCTCCATGGCCCCTGTAGTCACATTGCTCCATGATCCTTTTCATCACAATGCTCTATGACCACTGTCATCACAATGCCACATGACACCTGTCATTACAATGCTCTATGGCCCCTGTCAGCACAATGTTCCATGGCAGATATCATCACAATGATCCATGACCGCTGTCATCACAATGTTCCCTGCCCTTGTCATCTCAATCATCCCTGGCCCCTGTAATCACAATGCCCCATACCCTTGTCATCGCAATGCTCCAGATCACTTCTCATCATAATGCTCCATGCCCATGTCATCACAATGCTCCATGGCCCCTGTCATCACAGTGCTCCGTGATACCTTTCATCGTAATGATAGATGACCACTGTCATCACAATGCTCCATGACACCTGTCATCAGATTTGGCCATGGCCCTTATCATCACAATGCTCCAGGACACTTGTCTTCACAATGTTCCATGGCGCATTTCATCACAATGCTCCATGACCACTTTCATCAAATTGCTCCATGATGCCTGTCATCACAATGCTCCATGGCCTTTGTCATCAAAATTCTACATGGCCCCTGTAATAACAGTGCTTCAGGACAACATTTATCACAATGCTCCATGACCACTCTCATCACCATGCCAGATAAGACCTTTCATGACAATGCTCCATGGCCCTTGTCATCACAATATTCTATGACTTCTGTCATCACAATGCTCCATGCCCCTGTCATCACAATGCCCCATCACCCCTGCTATTACAATGCTCCATGACCCCTGTCCTCACAATGCCCCGAAACCCTTGTCATCACAATATTCCATGATCCGTGTAATCACGATGATCCATGAACCATTTCTGTACAATGCTCCAGTAGCCCGTTCATTAAAATGCTCCATGGCACGTGTCATCAGAATGCTCCAGGAACCCTTCCATCACAATAATCCATGACCCGTTTCCTCACAATTCTCCAGGACCGCTTTCATCACAATGCTCCATTTCCTTGTCATCTCAATTCTTCATGGCCCCTGTCATCACAATGATCCATGCCCTTGTCATCAAAATGCTCCAGAACTCTTGTCATCACTATGCTCCATGCCCATGTCATCACAATGCTGCATGACCCCTGTCATCACAATGATACATGACCACTGTCATCACAATGCCACATGAGCCCTGTCATCACATTGCTCCATGGCCCCTGTCATTACAATGCTCCATGACCACTGTCATCACAATGTTCCATGATCGATGTAATCACAATGACCCATGACACCTTTCCTCAGAAGGCTCCATTACGCCTGTCATCAAAATGCTCCAATGCCCATCTCATCACAATGCTCCATGATCCGTGACAGCACAACGTTACAGGACAATTGTCATCACAATGCTCTATGACAACTGTCATCACAATGTTGCCTGCCCATGTCATCAAAATGCTCCATGTCCCCTGTAATCACAATGTTCCATTACACCTGTCATCACAATGTTCCCTGCCCATGTCATCACAATGCTCCATTACCCATGTCATCGTAGTGATCCATGACCCCTTTCATCACAATGCTCCATGACACCTGTCATCACAATGCTCCGTGCTCTTTGTCACCACAATGCTCCATGACCACTGTCATCACCATGCCCCATGACCCCAGTCATCACAATGCTCCATAGCACTTGTCATCACAATGCTCCATTATCCCTGTCATCACAATGTTCCATGACTCTTGTCATCAAAATGCCTCATGATCCTTTTACTCACAATGCTCCATGACTCCTTTCATCACATGCTCCATGATACTTGTCATTACACTGTCCCATGACCTTTTTCATAACAATGCTCCATGATACCAGTCATCACAATAATCCATGACCATTGTCGTCACAATGCTCCATGCCCCTTTCAACACAATGCTCCATGACAACTGTCATCACAATTATACATGGCCCCTGTAATCACAGTGCTCCATGACCCCTTTCATCACAATGCTCCATGATCACTGTCATCACAATGCCACATGAGCCCTGTCATCACATTGCTCCATGGCCCCTGTCATTACAATGCTCCATGACCACTGTCATCACAATGTTCCATGATGGCTGTAATCACAATGACCCATGACACCTTTCCTCAGAAGGCTCCAGTACACCTGTCATCACAATGCTCCAATGCCCGTCTCATCACAAAGTTCCATGATCCCTGTCAGCACAACGTTACAGGACAATTGTCATCACAATGCTCCATGACAACTGTCATCACAATGTTGCCTGCCCATGTCATCAAAATGCTCCATGTCCCCTGTAATCACAATGTTCCATTACACCTGTCATCACAATGTTCCCTGCCCAGGTCATCACAATGCTCCATGAACACTGTCATCACAATGTTCCATGACAGTTGTCATCACAATGCTCCATGACCCCTGTAATCACAATGCTCCATGCCCTTGTCATCACAATGCTCCAGAACTCTTGTCATCATAATGATGAATGCCCGTGTCATCACAAAGCTCCATGATACTTGTCATCACAATGTTCCATGGCCTTGTCATCACTATACTCCATGGCCCCCGTCATCACAGTGCTCCATGATACCTTTCATCACAATTCTAGATGACCACTGTCATCACAATGCCCCAAGACACATGTCATCACAATTCGCCATGGCCCTTGTCATCACAATGCTCCATGACCCGTGGCATCACAATGGTCCAGGACACTTGTCATCACAATGATCCATGACCACTTACATCACAATGCTCCTTGACTCCCGTCATCACAATGCTCCATAGCCTATGCATTCGCAATGCTACATGGTCCCTGTAATCACATTGCTCCATGATCCATTTCATCCCAATGCTCTATGACCACTGTCATCACCATGCCCCATTATACCTGTCATCACAAAGTTCCATGGCCCCTGTCAGCACAATGTTCCATGACAGATGTCATCACTATCCTCCATGGTCCCTGTAATCACAATGCTCCATCCGCTTGTCAATGCAATGCTCCAGAACTCTTGTCATCATAATGCTCCATGCCCGCCTCATCACAATGCTCCATGACACTTGTCCTCACAATGCTCCATGGCCTTTGACATCGCAATGCTCCATGGCCCCTGTTATCACAGTGCTCCATGTTACCTTTCATCACAATTCTAGATGACCATTGTCATCACAATGCCCCATGACACCTGTCATGACTATTCGCCATGGCACTTGTCATCACAATGCTCCATGATCCCTGTCATCATAATGTTCGATGACACTTGTCATCACGGTGCTCCATGACCCCTGTCATCACAATATTCACTGCCCATGTAATCACAATGCTCCTGGTCCCCTGTAATCACAATGCTCCATAGCCTTAACATCACAATGCTCCAGAACTCTTGTCATCATTATGCCCCATGCCCATGTCATCACAATGCTCCTTTACCCCTGTCATCACAATGCTCCATGGCCTATGTATTCACAATGCTCCATGGCCCCTGTAGTCACATTGCTCCATGATCCTTTTCATCACAATGCTCTATGACCACTGTCATCACAATGCCACATGGCACCTGTCATTACAATGCTCTATGGCCCCTGTCAGCACAATGTTCCATGGCAGATATCATCACAATGATCCATGACCGCTGTCATCACAATGTTCCCTGCCCTTGTCATCTCAATCATCCCTGGCCCCTGTAATCACAATGCCCCATACCCTTGTCATCGCAATGCTCCAGATCACTTCTCATCATAATGCTCCATGCCCATGTCGTCACAATGCTCCATGGCCCCTGTCATCACAGTGCTCCGTGATACCTTTCATCATAATGATAGATGACCACTGTCATCACAATGCTCCATGACACCTGTCATCAGATTTGGCCATGGCCCTTATCATCACAATGCTCCAGGACACTTGTCTTCACAATGTTCCATGGCGCATTTCATCACAATGCTCCATGACCACTTTCATCAAATTGCTCCATGATGCCTGTCATCACAATGCTCCATGGCCTTTGTCATCAAAATTCTACATGGCCCCTGTAATAACAGTGCTTCAGGACAACATTTATCACAATGCTCCATGACCACTCTCATCACCATGCCAGATAAGACCTTTCATGACAATGCTCCATGGCCCTTGTCATCACAATATTCTATGACTTCTGTCATCACAATGCTCCATGCCCCTGTCATCACAATGCCCCATCACCCCTGCTATTACAATGCTCCATGACCCCTGTCCTCACAATGCCCCGAAACCCTTGTCATCACAATATTCCATGATCCGTGTAATCACGATGATCCATGAACCATTTCTGTACAATGCTCCAGTACCCCTTTCATTAAAATGCTCCATGGCACTTGTCATCAGAATGCTGCAGGAACCCTTCCATCACAATAATCCATGACCCGTTTCCTCACAATTCACCAGGACCGCTTTCATCACAATGCTCCATTCCCTTGTCATCTCAATGCTTCATGGCCCCTGTCATCACAATGATCCATGCCCTTGTCATCAAAATGCTCCAGAACCCTTGTCATCACTATGCTCCATGTCCATGTCATCACAATGCTGCATGACCCCTGTCATCACAATGCTACATGAACCCTGTCATCACAATGGTCCATGCCCTTGTCATCAAAATGCTCCAGAACCCTTGTCATCACTATGCTCCATGTCCATGTCATCACAATGCTGCATGACCCCTGTCATCACAATGCTACATGAACCCTGTCATCACAATGTTCCCTGCCCATGTCATCACAATGCTCCATTACCCATGTCATCGTAGTGATCCATGACCCCTTTCATCACAATGCTCCATGACACCTGTCATCACAATGCTCCGTGCTCTTTGTCACCACAATGCTCCATGACCACTGTCATCACCATGCCCCATGACCCCAGTCATCACAATGCTCCATAGCACTTGTCATCACAATGCTCCATTATTCCTGTCATCACAATGTTCCATGACTCTTGTCATCAAAATGCCTCATGATCCTTTTACTCACAATGCTCCATGACTCCTTTCATCACATGCTCCATGATACTTGTCATTACACTGTCCCATGACCTTTTTCATAACAATGCTCCATGATACCAGTCATCACAATAATCCATGACCATTGTCGTCACAATGCTCCATGCCCCTTTCAACACAATGCTCCATGACAACTGTCACCACAATGCTCCATGGCCTTTGTCATCACAATTATACATGGCCCCTGTAATCACAGTGCTCCATGACCCCTTTCATCACAATGCTCCATGATCACTGTCATCACAATGCCACATGAGCCCTGTCATCACATTGCTCCATGGCCCCTGTCATTACAATGCTCCATGACCACTGTCATCACAATGTTCCATGATGGCTGTAATCACAATGACCCATGACACCTTTCCTCAGAAGGCTCCAGTACACCTGTCATCACAATGCTCCAATGCCCGTCTCATCACAAAGTTCCATGATCCCTGTCAGCACAACGTTACAGGACAATTGTCATCACAATGCTCCATGACAACTGTCATCACAATGTTGCCTGCCCATGTCATCAAAATGCTCCATGTCCCCTGTAATCACAATGTTCCATCACACCTGTCATCACAATGTTCCCTGCCCAGGTCATCACAATGCTCCATGAACACTGTCATCACAATGTTCCATGACAGTTGTCATCACAATGCTCCATGACCCCTGTAATCACAATGCTCCATGCCCTTGTCATCACAATGCTCCAGAACTCTTGTCATCATAATGATGAATGCCCGTGTCATCACAAAGCTCCATGATACTTGTCATCACAATGTTCCATGGCCTTGTCATCACTATACTCCATGGCCCCCGTCATCACAGTGCTCCATGATACCTTTCATCACAATTCTAGATGACCACTGTCATCACAATGCCCCGAGACACATGTCATCACAATTCGCCATGGCCCTTGTCATCACAATGCTCCATGACCCGTGGCATCACAATGGTCCAGGACACTTGTCATCACAATGATCCATGACCACTTACATCACAATGCTCCTTGACTCCCGTCATCACAATGCTCCATAGCCTATGCATTCGCAATGCTACATGGTCCCTGTAATCACATTGCTCCATGATCCATTTCATCCCAATGCTCTATGACCACTGTCATCACCATGCCCCATTATACCTGTCATCACAAAGTTCCATGGCCCCTGTCAGCACAATGTTCCATGACAGATGTCATCACTATCCTCCATGGTCCCTGTAATCACAATGCTCCATCCGCTTGTCAATGCAATGCTCCAGAACTCTTGTCATCATAATGCTCCATGCCCGCCTCATCACAATGCTCCATGACACTTGTCCTCACAATGCTCCATGGCCTTTGTCATCGCAATGCTCCATGGCCCCTGTTATCACAGTGCTCCATGTTACCTTTCATCACAATTCTAGATGACCATTGTCATCACAATGCCCCATGATACCTGTCATCACTATTCGCCATGGCACTTGTCATCACAATGTTCCATGATCCCTGTCATCATAATGTTCGATGACACTTGTTGTCACGGTGCTCCATGGCCCCTGTCATCACAGTGCTCCGTGATACCTTTCATCGTAATGATAGATGACCACTGTCATCACAATGCTCCATGACACCTGTCATCAGATTTGGCCATGGCCCTTATCATCACAATGCTCCAGGACACTTGTCTTCACAATGTTCCATGGCGCATTTCATCACAATGCTCCATGACCACTTTCATCAAATTGCTCCATGATGCCTGTCATCACAATGCTCCATGGCCTTTGTCATCAAAATTCTACATGGCCCCTGTAATAACAGTGCTTCAGGACAACATTTATCACAATGCTCCATGACCACTCTCATCACCATGCCAGATAAGACCTTTCATGACAATGCTCCATGGCCCTTGTCATCACAATATTCTATGACTTCTGTCATCACAATGCTCCATGCCCCTGTCATCACAATGCCCCATCACCCCTGCTATTACAATGCTCCATGACCCCTGTCCTCACAATGCCCCGAAACCCTTGTCATCACAATATTCCATGATCCGTGTAATCACGATGATCCATGAACCATTTCTGTACAATGCTCCAGTAGCCCGTTCATTAAAATGCTCCATGGCACGTGTCATCAGAATGCTCCAGGAACCCTTCCATCACAATAATCCATGACCCGTTTCCTCACAATTCTCCAGGACCGCTTTCATCACAATGCTCCATTTCCTTGTCATCTCAATTCTTCATGGCCCCTGTCATCACAATGATCCATGCCCTTGTCATCAAAATGCTCCAGAACTCTTGTCATCACTATGCTCCATGCCCATGTCATCACAATGCTGCATGACCCCTGTCATCACAATGATACATGACCACTGTCATCACAATGCCACATGAGCCCTGTCATCACATTGCTCCATGGCCCCTGTCATTACAATGCTCCATGACCACTGTCATCACAATGTTCCATGATCGATGTAATCACAATGACCCATGACACCTTTCCTCAGAAGGCTCCATTACGCCTGTCATCAAAATGCTCCAATGCCCATCTCATCACAATGCTCCATGATCCGTGACAGCACAACGTTACAGGACAATTGTCATCACAATGCTCTATGACAACTGTCATCACAATGTTGCCTGCCCATGTCATCAAAATGCTCCATGTCCCCTGTAATCACAATGTTCCATTACACCTGTCATCACAATGTTCCCTGCCCATGTCATCACAATGCTCCATTACCCATGTCATCGTAGTGATCCATGACCCCTTTCATCACAATGCTCCATGACACCTGTCATCACAATGCTCCGTGCTCTTTGTCACCACAATGCTCCATGACCACTGTCATCACCATGCCCCATGACCCCAGTCATCACAATGCTCCATAGCACTTGTCATCACAATGCTCCATTATCCCTGTCATCACAATGTTCCATGACTCTTGTCATCAAAATGCCTCATGATCCTTTTACTCACAATGCTCCATGACTCCTTTCATCACATGCTCCATGATACTTGTCATTACACTGTCCCATGACCTTTTTCATAACAATGCTCCATGATACCAGTCATCACAATAATCCATGACCATTGTCGTCACAATGCTCCATGCCCCTTTCAACACAATGCTCCATGACAACTGTCATCACAATTATACATGGCCCCTGTAATCACAGTGCTCCATGACCCCTTTCATCACAATGCTCCATGATCACTGTCATCACAATGCCACATGAGCCCTGTCATCACATTGCTCCATGGCCCCTGTCATTACAATGCTCCATGACCACTGTCATCACAATGTTCCATGATGGCTGTAATCACAATGACCCATGACACCTTTCCTCAGAAGGCTCCAGTACACCTGTCATCACAATGCTCCAATGCCCGTCTCATCACAAAGTTCCATGATCCCTGTCAGCACAACGTTACAGGACAATTGTCATCACAATGCTCCATGACAACTGTCATCACAATGTTGCCTGCCCATGTCATCAAAATGCTCCATGTCCCCTGTAATCACAATGTTCCATTACACCTGTCATCACAATGTTCCCTGCCCAGGTCATCACAATGCTCCATGAACACTGTCATCACAATGTTCCATGACAGTTGTCATCACAATGCTCCATGACCCCTGTAATCACAATGCTCCATGCCCTTGTCATCACAATGCTCCAGAACTCTTGTCATCATAATGATGAATGCCCGTGTCATCACAAAGCTCCATGATACTTGTCATCACAATGTTCCATGGCCTTGTCATCACTATACTCCATGGCCCCCGTCATCACAGTGCTCCATGATACCTTTCATCACAATTCTAGATGACCACTGTCATCACAATGCCCCAAGACACATGTCATCACAATTCGCCATGGCCCTTGTCATCACAATGCTCCATGACCCGTGGCATCACAATGGTCCAGGACACTTGTCATCACAATGATCCATGACCACTTACATCACAATGCTCCTTGACTCCCGTCATCACAATGCTCCATAGCCTATGCATTCGCAATGCTACATGGTCCCTGTAATCACATTGCTCCATGATCCATTTCATCCCAATGCTCTATGACCACTGTCATCACCATGCCCCATTATACCTGTCATCACAAAGTTCCATGGCCCCTGTCAGCACAATGTTCCATGACAGATGTCATCACTATCCTCCATGGTCCCTGTAATCACAATGCTCCATCCGCTTGTCAATGCAATGCTCCAGAACTCTTGTCATCATAATGCTCCATGCCCGCCTCATCACAATGCTCCATGACACTTGTCCTCACAATGCTCCATGGCCTTTGACATCGCAATGCTCCATGGCCCCTGTTATCACAGTGCTCCATGTTACCTTTCATCACAATTCTAGATGACCATTGTCATCACAATGCCCCATGACACCTGTCATGACTATTCGCCATGGCACTTGTCATCACAATGCTCCATGATCCCTGTCATCATAATGTTCGATGACACTTGTCATCACGGTGCTCCATGACCCCTGTCATCACAATATTCACTGCCCATGTAATCACAATGCTCCTGGTCCCCTGTAATCACAATGCTCCATAGCCTTAACATCACAATGCTCCAGAACTCTTGTCATCATTATGCCCCATGCCCATGTCATCACAATGCTCCTTGACCCCTGTCATCACAATGCTCCATGGCCTATGTATTCACAATGCTCCATGGCCCCTGTAGTCACATTGCTCCATGATCCTTTTCATCACAATGCTCTATGACCACTGTCATCACAATGCCACATGGCACCTGTCATTACAATGCTCTATGGCCCCTGTCAGCACAATGTTCCATGGCAGATATCATCACAATGATCCATGACCGCTGTCATCACAATGTTCCCTGCCCTTGTCATCTCAATGATCCCTGGCCCCTGTAATCACAATGCCCCATACCCTTGTCATCGCAATGCTCCAGATCACTTCTCATCATAATGCTCCATGCCCATGTCGTCACAATGCTCCATGGCCCCTGTCATCACAGTGCTCCGTGATACCTTTCATCATAATGATAGATGACCACTGTCATCACAATGCTCCATGACACCTGTCATCAGATTTGGCCATGGCCCTTATCATCACAATGCTCCAGGACACTTGTCTTCACAATGTTCCATGGCGCATTTCATCACAATGCTCCATGACCACTTTCATCAAATTGCTCCATGATGCCTGTCATCACAATGCTCCATGGCCTTTGTCATCAAAATTCTACATGGCCCCTGTAATAACAGTGCTTCAGGACAACATTTATCACAATGCTCCATGACCACTCTCATCACCATGCCAGATAAGACCTTTCATGACAATGCTCCATGGCCCTTGTCATCACAATATTCTATGACTTCTGTCATCACAATGCTCCATGCCCCTGTCATCACAATGCCCCATCACCCCTGCTATTACAATGCTCCATGACCCCTGTCCTCACAATGCCCCGAAACCCTTGTCATCACAATATTCCATGATCCGTGTAATCACGATGATCCATGAACCATTTCTGTACAATGCTCCAGTACCCCTTTCATTAAAATGCTCCATGGCACTTGTCATCAGAATGCTGCAGGAACCCTTCCATCACAATAATCCATGACCCGTTTCCTCACAATTCACCAGGACCGCTTTCATCACAATGCTCCATTCCCTTGTCATCTCAATGCTTCATGGCCCCTGTCATCACAATGATCCATGCCCTTGTCATCAAAATGCTCCAGAACCCTTGTCATCACTATGCTCCATGTCCATGTCATCACAATGCTGCATGACCCCTGTCATCACAATGCTACATGAACCCTGTCATCACAATGTTCCATGCCCATATCATCACAATGCTCCATTACCCATGTCATCGTAGTGATCCATGACCCCTTTCATCACAATGCTCCATGACACCTGTCATCACAATGCTCCGTGCTCTTTGTCACCACAATGCTCCATGACCACTGTCATCACCATGCCCCATGACCCCAGTCATCACAATGCTCCATAGCACTTGTCATCACAATGCTCCATTATCCCTGTCATCACAATGTTCCATGACTCTTGTCATCAAAATGCCTCATGATCCTTTTACTCACAATGCTCCATGACTCCTTTCATCACATGCTCCATGATACTTGTCATTACACTGTCCCATGACCTTTTTCATAACAATGCTCCATGATACCAGTCATCACAATAATCCATGACCATTGTCGTCACAATGCTCCATGCCCCTTTCAACACAATGCTCCATGACAACTGTCACCACAATGCTCCATGGCCTTTGTCATCACAATTATACATGGCCCCTGTAATCACAGTGCTCCATGACCCCTTTCATCACAATGCTCCATGATCACTGTCATCACAATGCCACATGAGCCCTGTCATCACATTGCTCCATGGCCCCTGTCATTACAATGCTCCATGACCACTGTCATCACAATGTTCCATGATGGCTGTAATCACAATGACCCATGACACCTTTCCTCAGAAGGCTCCAGTACACCTGTCATCACAATGCTCCAATGCCCGTCTCATCACAAAGTTCCATGATCCCTGTCAGCACAACGTTACAGGACAATTGTCATCACAATGCTCCATGACAACTGTCATCACAATGTTGCCTGCCCATGTCATCAAAATGCTCCATGTCCCCTGTAATCACAATGTTCCATCACACCTGTCATCACAATGTTCCCTGCCCAGGTCATCACAATGCTCCATGAACACTGTCATCACAATGTTCCATGACAGTTGTCATCACAATGCTCCATGACCCCTGTAATCACAATGCTCCATGCCCTTGTCATCACAATGCTCCAGAACTCTTGTCATCATAATGATGAATGCCCGTGTCATCACAAAGCTCCATGATACTTGTCATCACAATGTTCCATGGCCTTGTCATCACTATACTCCATGGCCCCCGTCATCACAGTGCTCCATGATACCTTTCATCACAATTCTAGATGACCACTGTCATCACAATGCCCCGAGACACATGTCATCACAATTCGCCATGGCCCTTGTCATCACAATGCTCCATGACCCGTGGCATCACAATGGTCCAGGACACTTGTCATCACAATGATCCATGACCACTTACATCACAATGCTCCTTGACTCCCGTCATCACAATGCTCCATAGCCTATGCATTCGCAATGCTACATGGTCCCTGTAATCACATTGCTCCATGATCCATTTCATCCCAATGCTCTATGACCACTGTCATCACCATGCCCCATTATACCTGTCATCACAAAGTTCCATGGCCCCTGTCAGCACAATGTTCCATGACAGATGTCATCACTATCCTCCATGGTCCCTGTAATCACAATGCTCCATCCGCTTGTCAATGCAATGCTCCAGAACTCTTGTCATCATAATGCTCCATGCCCGCCTCATCACAATGCTCCATGACACTTGTCCTCACAATGCTCCATGGCCTTTGTCATCGCAATGCTCCATGGCCCCTGTTATCACAGTGCTCCATGTTACCTTTCATCACAATTCTAGATGACCATTGTCATCACAATGCCCCATGACACCTGTCATCACTATTCGCCATGGCACTTGTCATCACAATGTTCCATGATTCCTGTCATCATAATGTTCGATGACACTTGTTGTCACGGTGCTCCATGGCCCCTGTCATCACAGTGCTCCGTGATACCTTTCATCGTAATGATAGATGACCACTGTCATCACAATGCTCCATGACACCTGTCATCAGATTTGGCCATGGCCCTTATCATCACAATGCTCCAGGACACTTGTCTTCACAATGTTCCATGGCGCATTTCATCACAATGCTCCATGACCACTTTCATCAAATTGCTCCATGATGCCTGTCATCACAATGCTCCATGGCCTTTGTCATCAAAATTCTACATGGCCCCTGTAATAACAGTGCTTCAGGACAACATTTATCACAATGCTCCATGACCACTCTCATCACCATGCCAGATAAGACCTTTCATGACAATGCTCCATGGCCCTTGTCATCACAATATTCTATGACTTCTGTCATCACAATGCTCCATGCCCCTGTCATCACAATGCCCCATCACCCCTGCTATTACAATGCTCCATGACCCCTGTCCTCACAATGCCCCGAAACCCTTGTCATCACAATATTCCATGATCCGTGTAATCACGATGATCCATGAACCATTTCTGTACAATGCTCCAGTAGCCCGTTCATTAAAATGCTCCATGGCACGTGTCATCAGAATGCTCCAGGAACCCTTCCATCACAATAATCCATGACCCGTTTCCTCACAATTCTCCAGGACCGCTTTCATCACAATGCTCCATTTCCTTGTCATCTCAATTCTTCATGGCCCCTGTCATCACAATGATCCATGCCCTTGTCATCAAAATGCTCCAGAACTCTTGTCATCACTATGCTCCATGCCCATGTCATCACAATGCTGCATGACCCCTGTCATCACAATGATACATGACCACTGTCATCACAATGCCACATGAGCCCTGTCATCACATTGCTCCATGGCCCCTGTCATTACAATGCTCCATGACCACTGTCATCACAATGTTCCATGATCGCTGTAATCACAATGACCCATGACACCTTTCCTCAGAAGGCTCCATTACGCCTGTCATCAAAATGCTCCAATGCCCATCTCATCACAATGCTCCATGATCCGTGACAGCACAACGTTACAGGACAATTGTCATCACAATGCTCTATGACAACTGTCATCACAATGTTGCCTGCCCATGTCATCAAAATGCTCCATGTCCCCTGTAATCACAATGTTCCATTACACCTGTCATCACAATGTTCCCTGCCCATGTCATCACAATGCTCCATTACCCATTTCATCGTAGTGATCCATGACCCCTTTCATCACAATGCTCCATGACACCTGTCATCACAATGCTCCGTGCTCTTTGTCACCACAATGCTCCATGACCACTGTCATCACCATGCCCCATGACCCCAGTCATCACAATACTCCATAGCACTTGTCATCACAATGCTCCATTATCCCTGTCATCACAATGTTCCATGACTCTTGTCATCAAAATGCCTCATGATCCTTTTACTCACAATGCTCCATGACTCCTTTCATCACATGCTCCATGATACTTGTCATTACACTGTCCCATGACCTTTTTCATAACAATGCTCCATGATACCAGTCATCACAATAATCCATGACCATTGTCGTCACAATGCTCCATGCCCCTTTCAACACAATGCTCCATGACAACTGTCACCACAATGCTCCATGGCCTTTGTCATCACAATTATACATGGCCCCTGTAATCACAGTGCTCCATGACCCCTTTCATCACAATGCTCCATGATCACTGTCATCAAAATGCCACATGAGCCCTGTCATCACATTGCTCCATGGCCCCTGTCATTACAATGCTCCATGACCACTGTCATCACAATGTTCCATGATGGCTGTAATCACAATGACCCATGACACCTTTCCTCAGAAGGCTCCAGTACACCTGTCATCACAATGCTCCAATGCCCGTCTCATCACAAAGTTCCATGATCCCTGTCAGCACAACGTTACAGGACAATTGTCATCACAATGCTCCATGACAACTGTCATCACAATGTTGCCTGCCCATGTCATCAAAATGCTCCATGTCCCCTGTAATCACAATGTTCCATTACACCTGTCATCACAATGTTCCCTGCCCATGTCATCACAATGCTCCATTACCAATGAAATCAAAATGTTCGCCTGCCCTTGTCATCAAAATGCTCCATGGCCCCTTTAATCACAATGCTCCATGAACACTGTCATCACAATGTTCCATGACAGTTGTCATCACAATGCTCCATGACCCCTGTAATCACAATGCTCCATGCCCTTGTCATCACAATGCTCCAGAACTCCTGTCATCATAATGATGAATGCCCGTGTCATCACAAAGCTCCATGATACTTGTCATCACAATGTTCCATGGCCTTGTCATCACTATACTCCATGGCCCCCGTCATCACAGTGCTCCATGATACCTTTCATCACAATTCTAGATGACCACTGTCATCACAATGCCCCAAGACACATGTCATCACAATTCGCCATGGCCCTTGTCATCACAATGCTCCATGACCCGTGGCATCACAATGGTCCAGGACACTTGTCATCACAATGATCCATGACCACTTACATCACAATGCTCCTTGACTCCCGTCATCACAATGCTCCATAGCCTATGCATTCGCAATGCTACATGGTCCCTGTAATCACATTGCTCCATGATCCATTTCATCCCAATGCTCTATGACCACTGTCATCACCATGCCCCATTATACCTGTCATCACAAAGTTCCATGGCCCCTGTCAGCACAATGTTCCATGACAGATGTCATCACTATCCTCCATGGTCCCTGTAATCACAATGCTCCATCCCCTTGTCAACGCAATGCTCCAGAACTCTTGTCATCATAATGCTCCATGCCCGCCTCATCACAATGCTCCATGACACTTGTCCTCACAATGCTCCATGGCCTTTGTCATCGCAATGCTCCATGGCCCCTGTTATCACAGTGCTCCATGTTACCTTTCATCACAATTCTAGATGACCATTGTCATCACAATGCCCCATGACACCTGTCATCACTATTCGCCATGGCACTTGTCATCACAATGCTCCATGATCCCTGTCATCATAATGTTCGATGACACTTGTCGTCACGGTGCTCCATGACCCCTGTCATCACAATATTCACTGCCCATGTAATCACAATGCTCCTGGTCCCCTGTAATCACAATGCTCCATAGCCTTAACATCACAATGCTCCAGAACTCTTGTCATCATTATGCCCCATGCCCATGTCATCACAATGCTCCTTGACCCCTGTCATCACAATGCTCCATGGCCTATGTATTCACAATGCTCCATGGCCCCTGTAGTCACATTGCTCCATGATCCTTTTCATCACAATGCTCTATGACCACTGTCATCACAATGCCACATGACACCTGTCATTACAATGCTCTATGGCCCCTGTCAGCACAATGTTCCATGGCAGATATCATCACAATGATCCATGACCGCTGTCATCACAATGTTCCCTGCCCTTGTCATCTCAATCATCCCTGGCCCCTGTAATCACAATGCCCCATACCCTTGTCATCGCAATGCTCCAGATCACTTCTCATCATAATGCTCCATGCCCATGTCATCACAATGCTCCATGGCCCCTGTCATCACAGTGCTCCGTGATACCTTTCATCGTAATGATAGATGACCACTGTCATCACAATGCTCCATGACACCTGTCATCAGATTTGGCCATGGCCCTTATCATCACAATGCTCCAGGACACTTGTCTTCACAATGTTCCATGGCGCATTTCATCACAATGCTCCATGACCACTTTCATCAAATTGCTCCATGATGCCTGTCATCACAATGCTCCATGGCCTTTGTCATCAAAATTCTACATGGCCCCTGTAATAACAGTGCTTCAGGACAACATTTATCACAATGCTCCATGACCACTCTCATCACCATGCCAGATAAGACCTTTCATGACAATGCTCCATGGCCCTTGTCATCACAATATTCTATGACTTCTGTCATCACAATGCTCCATGCCCCTGTCATCACAATGCCCCATCACCCCTGCTATTACAATGCTCCATGACCCCTGTCCTCACAATGCCCCGAAACCCTTGTCATCACAATATTCCATGATCCGTGTAATCACGATGATCCATGAACCATTTCTGTACAATGCTCCAGTAGCCCGTTCATTAAAATGCTCCATGGCACGTGTCATCAGAATGCTCCAGGAACCCTTCCATCACAATAATCCATGACCCGTTTCCTCACAATTCTCCAGGACCGCTTTCATCACAATGCTCCATTTCCTTGTCATCTCAATTCTTCATGGCCCCTGTCATCACAATGATCCATGCCCTTGTCATCAAAATGCTCCAGAACTCTTGTCATCACTATGCTCCATGCCCATGTCATCACAATGCTGCATGACCCCTGTCATCACAATGATACATGACCACTGTCATCACAATGCCACATGAGCCCTGTCATCACATTGCTCCATGGCCCCTGTCATTACAATGCTCCATGACCACTGTCATCACAATGTTCCATGATCGCTGTAATCACAATGACCCATGACACCTTTCCTCAGAAGGCTCCATTACGCCTGTCATCAAAATGCTCCAATGCCCATCTCATCACAATGCTCCATGATCCGTGACAGCACAACGTTACAGGACAATTGTCATCACAATGCTCTATGACAACTGTCATCACAATGTTGCCTGCCCATGTCATCAAAATGCTCCATGTCCCCTGTAATCACAATGTTCCATTACACCTGTCATCACAATGTTCCCTGCCCATGTCATCACAATGCTCCATTACCCATGTCATCGTAGTGATCCATGACCCCTTTCATCACAATGCTCCATGACACCTGTCATCACAATGCTCCGTGCTCTTTGTCACCACAATGCTCCATGACCACTGTCATCACCATGCCCCATGACCCCAGTCATCACAATGCTCCATAGCACTTGTCATCACAATGCTCCATTATCCCTGTCATCACAATGTTCCATGACTCTTGTCATCAAAATGCCTCATGATCCTTTTACTCACAATGCTCCATGACTCCTTTCATCACATGCTCCATGATACTTGTCATTACACTGTCCCATGACCTTTTTCATAACAATGCTCCATGATACCAGTCATCACAATAATCCATGACCATTGTCGTCACAATGCTCCATGACCCCTTTCATCACAATGCTCCATGATCACTGTCATCACAATGCCACATGAGCCCTGTCATCACATTGCTCCATGGCCCCTGTCATTACAATGCTCCATGACCACTGTCATCACAATGTTCCATGATGGCTGTAATCACAATGACCCATGACACCTTTCCTCAGAAGGCTCCAGTACACCTGTCATCACAATGCTCCAATGCCCGTCTCATCACAAAGTTCCATGATCCCTGTCAGCACAACGTTACAGGACAATTGTCATCACAATGCTCCATGACAACTGTCATCACAATGTTGCCTGCCCATGTCATCAAAATGCTCCATGTCCCCTGTAATCACAATGTTCCTTTACACCTGTCATCACAATGTTCCCTGCCCATGTCATCACAATGCTCCATTACCAATGAAATCAAAATGTTCGCCTGCCCTTGTCATCAAAATGCTCCATGGCCCCTTTAATCACAATGCTCCATGAACACTGTCATCACAATGTTCCATGACAGTTGTCATCACAATGCTCCATGACCCCTGTAATCACAATGCTCCATGCCCTTGTCATCACAATGCTCCAGAACTCCTGTCATCATAATGATGAATGCCCGTGTCATCACAAAGCTCCATGATACTTGTCATCACAATGTTCCATGGCCTTGTCATCACTATACTCCATGGCCCCCGTCATCACAGTGCTCCATGATACCTTTCATCACAATTCTAGATGACCACTGTCATCACAATGCCCCAAGACACATGTCATCACAATTCGCCATGGCCCTTGTCATCACAATGCTCCATGACCCGTGGCATCACAATGGTCCAGGACACTTGTCATCACAATGATCCATGACCACTTACATCACAATGCTCCTTGACTCCCGTCATCACAATGCTCCATAGCCTATGCATTCGCAATGCTACATGGTCCCTGTAATCACATTGCTCCATGATCCATTTCATCCCAATGCTCTATGACCACTGTCATCACCATGCCCCATTATACCTGTCATCACAAAGTTCCATGGCCCCTGTCAGCACAATGTTCCATGACAGATGTCATCACTATCCTCCATGGTCCCTGTAATCACAATGCTCCATCCGCTTGTCAACGCAATGCTCCAGAACTCTGGTCATCATAATGCTCCATGCCCGCCTCATCACAATGCTCCATGACACTTGTCCTCACAATGCTCCATGGCCTTTGTCATCGCAATGCTCCATGGCCCCTGTTATCACAGTGCTCCATGTTACCTTTCATCACAATTCTAGATGACCATTGTCATCACAATGCCCCATGACACCTGTCATCACTATTCGCCATGGCACTTGTCATCACAATGCTCCATGATCCCTGTCATCATAATGTTCGATGACACTTGTCGTCACGGTGCTCCATGACCCCTGTCATCACAATATTCACTGCCCATGTAATCACAATGCTCCTGGTCCCCTGTAATCACAATGCTCCATAGCCTTAACATCACAATGCTCCAGAACTCTTGTCATCATTATGCCCCATGCCCATGTCATCACAATGCTCCTTGACCCCTGTCATCACAATGCTCCATGGCCTATGTATTCACAATGCTCCATGGCCCCTGTAGTCACATTGCTCCATGATCCTTTTCATCACAATGCTCTATGACCACTGTCATCACAATGCCACATGACACCTGTCATTACAGTGCTCTATGGCCCCTGTCAGCACAATGTTCCATGGCAGATATCATCACAATGATCCATGACCGCTGTCATCACAATGTTCCCTGCCCTTGTCATCTCAATCATCCCTGGCCCCTGTAATCACAATGCCCCATACCCTTGTCATCGCAATGCTCCAGATCACTTCTCATCATAATGCTCCATGCCCATGTCATCACAATGCTCCATGGCCCCTGTCATCACAGTGCTCCGTGATACCTTTCATCGTAATGATAGATGACCACTGTCATCACAATGCTGCATGACACCTGTCATCAGATTTGGCCATGGCCCTTATCATCACAATGCTCCAGGACACTTGTCTTCACAATGTTCCATGGCGCATTTCATCACAATGCTCCATGACCACTTTCATCAAATTGCTCCATGATGCCTGTCATCACAATGCTCCATGGCCTTTGTCATCAAAATTCTACATGGCCCCTGTAATAACAGTGCTTCAGGACAACATTTATCACAATGCTCCATGACCACTCTCATCACCATGCCAGATAAGACCTTTCATGACAATGCTCCATGGCCCTTGTCATCACAATATTCTATGACTTCTGTCATCACAATGCTCCATGCCCCTGTCATCACAATGCCCCATCACCCCTGCTATTACAATGCTCCATGACCCCTGTCCTCACAATGCCCCGAAACCCTTGTCATCACAATATTCCATGATCCGTGTAATCACGATGATCCATGAACCATTTCTGTACAATGCTCCAGTAGCCCGTTCATTAAAATGCTCCATGGCACGTGTCATCAGAATGCTCCAGGAACCCTTCCATCACAATAATCCATGACCCGTTTCCTCACAATTCTCCAGGACCGCTTTCATCACAATGCTCCATTTCCTTGTCATCTCAATTCTTCATGGCCCCTGTCATCACAATGATCCATGCCCTTGTCATCAAAATGCTCCAGAACTCTTGTCATCACTATGCTCCATGCCCATGTCATCACAATGCTGCATGACCCCTGTCATCACAATGATACATGACCACTGTCATCACAATGCCACATGAGCCCTGTCATCACATTGCTCCATGGCCCCTGTCATTACAATGCTCCATGACCACTGTCATCACAATGTTCCATGATCGCTGTAATCACAATGACCCATGACACCTTTCCTCAGAAGGCTCCATTACGCCTGTCATCAAAATGCTCCAATGCCCATCTCATCACAATGCTCCATGATCCGTGACAGCACAACGTTACAGGACAATTGTCATCACAATGCTCTATGACAACTGTCATCACAATGTTGCCTGCCCATGTCATCAAAATGCTCCATGTCCCCTGTAATCACAATGTTCCATTACACCTGTCATCACAATGTTCCCTGCCCATGTCATCACAATGCTCCATTACCCATGTCATCGTAGTGATCCATGACCCCTTTCATCACAATGCTCCATGACACCTGTCATCACAATGCTCCGTGCTCTTTGTCACCACAATGCTCCATGACCACTGTCATCACCATGCCCCATGACCCCAGTCATCACAATGCTCCATAGCACTTGTCATCACAATGCTCCATTATCCCTGTCATCACAATGTTCCATGACTCTTGTCATCAAAATGCCTCATGATCCTTTTACTCACAATGCTCCATGACTCCTTTCATCACATGCTCCATGATACTTGTCATTACACTGTCCCATGACCTTTTTCATAACAATGCTCCATGATACCAGTCATCACAATAATCCATGACCATTGTCGTCACAATGCTCCATGCCCCTTTCAACACAATGCTCCATGACAACTGTCACCACAATGCTCCATGGCCTTTGTCATCACAATTATACATGGCCCCTGTAATCACAGTGCTCCATGACCCCTTTCATCACAATGCTCCATGATCACTGTCATCACAATGCCACATGAGCCCTGTCATCACATTGCTCCATGGCCCCTGTCATTACAATGCTCCATGACCACTGTCATCACAATGTTCCATGATGGCTGTAATCACAATGACCCATGACACCTTTCCTCAGAAGGCTCCAGTACACCTGTCATCACAATGCTCCAATGCCCGTCTCATCACAAAGTTCCATGATCCCTGTCAGCACAACGTTACAGGACAATTGTCATCACAATGCTCCATGACAACTGTCATCACAATGTTGCCTGCCCATGTCATCAAAATGCTCCATGTCCCCTGTAATCACAATGTTCCATTACACCTGTCATCACAATGTTCCCTGCCCATGTCATCACAATGCTCCATTACCAATGAAATCAAAATGTTCGCCTGCCCTTGTCATCAAAATGCTCCATGGCCCCTTTAATCACAATGCTCCATGAACACTGTCATCACAATGTTCCATGACAGTTGTCATCACAATGCTCCATGACCCCTGTAATCACAATGCTCCATGCCCTTGTCATCACAATGCTCCAGAACTCCTGTCATCATAATGATGAATGCCCGTGTCATCACAAAGCTCCATGATACTTGTCATCACAATGTTCCATGGCCTTGTCATCACTATACTCCATGGCCCCCGTCATCACAGTGCTCCATGATACCTTTCATCACAATTCTAGATGACCACTGTCATCACAATGCCCCAAGACACATGTCATCACAATTCGCCATGGCCCTTGTCATCACAATGCTCCATGACCCGTGGCATCACAATGGTCCAGGACACTTGTCATCACAATGATCCATGACCACTTACATCACAATGCTCCTTGACTCCCGTCATCACAATGCTCCATAGCCTATGCATTCGCAATGCTACATGGTCCCTGTAATCACATTGCTCCATGATCCATTTCATCCCAATGCTCTATGACCACTGTCATCACCATGCCCCATTATACCTGTCATCACAAAGTTCCATGGCCCCTGTCAGCACAATGTTCCATGACAGATGTCATCACTATCCTCCATGGTCCCTGTAATCACAATGCTCCATCCCCTTGTCAACGCAATGCTCCAGAACTCTTGTCATCATAATGCTCCATGCCCGCCTCATCACAATGCTCCATGACACTTGTCCTCACAGTGCTCCATGGCCTTTGTCATCGCAATGCTCCATGGCCCCTGTTATCACAGTGCTCCATGTTACCTTTCATCACAATTCTAGATGACCATTGTCATCACAATGCCCCATGACACCTGTCATCACTATTCGCCATGGCACTTGTCATCACAATGCTCCATGATCCCTGTCATCATAATGTTCGATGACACTTGTCGTCACGGTGCTCCATGACCCCTGTCATCACAATATTCACTGCCCATGTAATCACAATGCTCCTGGTCCCCTGTAATCACAATGCTCCATAGCCTTAACATCACAATGCTCCAGAACTCTTGTCATCATTATGCCCCATGCCCATGTCATCACAATGCTCCTTGACCCCTGTCATCACAATGCTCCATGGCCTATGTATTCACAATGCTCCATGGCCCCTGTAGTCACATTGCTCCATGATCCTTTTCATCACAATGCTCTATGACCACTGTCATCACAATGCCACATGACACCTGTCATTACAATGCTCTATGGCCCCTGTCAGCACAATGTTCCATGGCAGATATCATCACAATGATCCATGACCGCTGTCATCACAATGTTCCCTGCCCTTGTCATCTCAATGATCCCTGGCCCCTGTAATCACAATGCCCCATACCCTTGTCATCGCAATGCTCCAGATCACTTCTCATCATAATGCTCCATGCCCTTGTCATCACAATGCTCCATGGCCCCTGTCATCACAGTGCTCCGTGATACCTTTCATCGTAATGATAGATGACCACTGTCATCACAATGCTCCATGACACCTGTCATCAGATTTGGCCATGGCCCTTATCATCACAATGCTCCAGGACACTTGTCTTCACAATGTTCCATGGCGCATTTCATCACAATGCTCCATGACCACTTTCATCAAATTGCTCCATGATGCCTGTCATCACAATGCTCCATGGCCTTTGTCATCAAAATTCTACATGGCCCCTGTAATAACAGTGCTTCAGGACAACATTTATCACAATGCTCCATGACCACTCTCATCACCATGCCAGATAAGACCTTTCATGACAATGCTCCATGGCCCTTGTCATCACAATATTCTATGACTTCTGTCATCACAATGCTCCATGCCCCTGTCATCACAATGCCCCATCACCCCTGCTATTACAATGCTCCATGACCCCTGTCCTCACAATGCCCCGAAACCCTTGTCATCACAATATTCCATGATCCGTGTAATCACGATGATCCATGAACCATTTCTGTACAATGCTCCAGTAGCCCGTTCATTAAAATGCTCCATGGCACGTGTCATCAGAATGCTCCAGGAACCCTTCCATCACAATAATCCATGACCCGTTTCCTCACAATTCTCCAGGACCGCTTTCATCACAATGCTCCATTTCCTTGTCATCTCAATTCTTCATGGCCCCTGTCATCACAATGATCCATGCCCTTGTCATCAAAATGCTCCAGAACTCTTGTCATCACTATGCTCCATGCCCATGTCATCACAATGCTGCATGACCCCTGTCATCACAATGATACATGACCACTGTCATCACAATGCCACATGAGCCCTGTCATCACATTGCTCCATGGCCCCTGTCATTACAATGCTCCATGACCACTGTCATCACAATGTTCCATGATCGCTGTAATCACAATGACCCATGACACCTTTCCTCAGAAGGCTCCATTACGCCTGTCATCAAAATGCTCCAATGCCCATCTCATCACAATGCTCCATGATCCGTGACAGCACAACGTTACAGGACAATTGTCATCACAATGCTCTATGACAACTGTCATCACAATGTTGCCTGCCCATGTCATCAAAATGCTCCATGTCCCCTGTAATCACAATGTTCCATTACACCTGTCATCACAATGTTCCCTGCCCATGTCATCACAATGCTCCATTACCCATGTCATCGTAGTGATCCATGACCCCTTTCATCACAATGCTCCATGACACCTGTCATCACAATGCTCCGTGCTCTTTGTCACCACAATGCTCCATGACCACTGTCATCACCATGCCCCATGACCCCAGTCATCACAATGCTCCATAGCACTTGTCATCACAATGCTCCATTATCCCTGTCATCACAATGTTCCATGACACTTGTCATCAAAATGCCTCATGATCCTTTTACTCACAATGCTCCATGACTCCTTTCATCACATGCTCCATGATACTTGTCATTACACTGTCCCATGACCTTTTTCATAACAATGCTCCATGATACCAGTCATCACAATAATCCATGACCATTGTCGTCACAATGCTCCATGCCCCTTTCAACACAATGCTCCATGACAACTGTCACCACAATGCTCCATGGCCTTTGTCATCACAATTATACATGGCCCCTGTAATCACAGTGCTCCATGACCCCTTTCATCACAATGCTCCATGATCACTGTCATCAAAATGCCACATGAGCCCTGTCATCACATTGCTCCATGGCCCCTGTCATTACAATGCTCCATGACCACTGTCATCACAATGTTCCATGATGGCTGTAATCACAATGACCCATGACACCTTTCCTCAGAAGGCTCCAGTACACCTGTCATCACAATGCTCCAATGCCCGTCTCATCACAAAGTTCCATGATCCCTGTCAGCACAACGTTACAGGACAATTGTCATCACAATGCTCCATGACAACTGTCATCACAATGTTGCCTGCCCATGTCATCAAAATGCTCCATGTCCCCTGTAATCACAATGTTCCTTTACACCTGTCATCACAATGTTCCCTGCCCATGTCATCACAATGCTCCATTACCAATGAAATCAAAATGTTCGCCTGCCCTTGTCATCAAAATGCTCCATGGCCCCTTTAATCACAATGCTCCATGAACACTGTCATCACAATGTTCCATGACAGTTGTCATCACAATGCTCCATGACCCCTGTAATCACAATGCTCCATGCCCTTGTCATCACAATGCTCCAGAACTCTTGTCATCATAATGATGAATGCCCGTGTCATCACAAAGCTCCATGATACTTGTCATCACAATGTTCCATGGCCTTGTCATCACTATACTCCATGGCCCCCGTCATCACAGTGCTCCATGATACCTTTCATCACAATTCTAGATGACCACTGTCATCACAATGCCCCAAGACACATGTCATCACAATTCGCCATGGCCCTTGTCATCACAATGCTCCATGACCCGTGGCATCACAATGGTCCAGGACACTTGTCATCACAATGATCCATGACCACTTACATCACAATGCTCCTTGACTCCCGTCATCACAATGCTCCATAACCTATGCATTCGCAATGCTACATGGTCCCTGTAATCACATTGCTCCATGATCCATTTCATCCCAATGCTCTATGACCACTGTCATCACCATGCCCCATTATACCTGTCATCACAAAGTTCCATGGCCCCTGTCAGCACAATGTTCCATGACAGATGTCATCACTATCCTCCATGGTCCCTGTAATCACAATGCTCCATCCGCTTGTCAACGCAATGCTCCAGAACTCTGGTCATCATAATGCTCCATGCCCGCCTCATCACAATGCTCCATGACACTTGTCCTCACAATGCTCCATGGCCTTTGTCATCGCAATGCTCCATGGCCCCTGTTATCACAGTGCTCCATGTTACCTTTCATCACAATTCTAGATGACCATTGTCATCACAATGCCCCATGACACCTGTCATCACTATTCGCCATGGCACTTGTCATCACAATGCTCCATGATCCCTGTCATCATAATGTTCGATGACACTTGTCGTCACGGTGCTCCATGACCCCTGTCATCACAATATTCACTGCCCATGTAATCACAATGCTCCTGGTCCCCTGTAATCACAATGCTCCATAGCCTTAACATCACAATGCTCCAGAACTCTTGTCATCATTATGCCCCATGCCCATGTCATCACAATGCTCCTTGACCCCTGTCATCACAATGCTCCATGGCCTATGTATTCACAATGCTCCATGGCCCCTGTAGTCACATTGCTCCATGATCCTTTTCATCACAATGCTCTATGACCACTGTCATCACAATGCCACATGACACCTGTCATTACAATGCTCTATGGCCCCTGTCAGCACAATGTTCCATGGCAGATATCATCACAATGATCCATGACCGCTGTCATCACAATGTTCCCTGCCCTTGTCATCTCAATCATCCCTGGCCCCTGTAATCACAATGCCCCATACCCTTGTCATCGCAATGCTCCAGATCACTTCTCATCATAATGCTCCATGCCCATGTCATCACAATGCTCCATGGCCCCTGTCATCACAGTGCTCCGTGATACCTTTCATCGTAATGATAGATGACCACTGTCATCACAATGCTCCATGACACCTGTCATCAGATTTGGCCATGGCCCTTATCATCACAATGCTCCAGGACACTTGTCTTCACAATGTTCCATGGCGCATTTCATCACAATGCTCCATGACCACTTTCATCAAATTGCTCCATGATGCCTGTCATCACAATGCTCCATGGCCTTTGTCATCAAAATTCTACATGGCCCCTGTAATAACAGTGCTTCAGGACAACATTTATCACAATGCTCCATGACCACTCTCATCACCATGCCAGATAAGACCTTTCATGACAATGCTCCATGGCCCTTGTCATCACAATATTCTATGACTTCTGTCATCACAATGCTCCATGCCCCTGTCATCACAATGCCCCATCACCCCTGCTATTACAATGCTCCATGACCCCTGTCCTCACAATGCCCCGAAACCCTTGTCATCACAATATTCCATGATCCGTGTAATCACGATGATCCATGAACCATTTCTGTACAATGCTCCAGTAGCCCGTTCATTAAAATGCTCCATGGCACGTGTCATCAGAATGCTCCAGGAACCCTTCCATCACAATAATCCATGACCCGTTTCCTCACAATTCTCCAGGACCGCTTTCATCACAATGCTCCATTTCCTTGTCATCTCAATTCTTCATGGCCCCTGTCATCACAATGATCCATGCCCTTGTCATCAAAATGCTCCAGAACTCTTGTCATCACTATGCTCCATGCCCATGTCATCACAATGCTGCATGACCCCTGTCATCACAATGATACATGACCACTGTCATCACAATGCCACATGAGCCCTGTCATCACATTGCTCCATGGCCCCTGTCATTACAATGCTCCATGACCACTGTCATCACAATGTTCCATGATCGCTGTAATCACAATGACCCATGACACCTTTCCTCAGAAGGCTCCATTACGCCTGTCATCAAAATGCTCCAATGCCCATCTCATCACAATGCTCCATGATCCGTGACAGCACAACGTTACAGGACAATTGTCATCACAATGCTCTATGACAACTGTCATCACAATGTTGCCTGCCCATGTCATCAAAATGCTCCATGTCCCCTGTAATCACAATGTTCCATTACACCTGTCATCACAATGTTCCCTGCCCATGTCATCACAATGCTCCATTACCCATGTCATCGTAGTGATCCATGACCCCTTTCATCACAATGCTCCATGACACCTGTCATCACAATGCTCCGTGCTCTTTGTCACCACAATGCTCCATGACCACTGTCATCACCATGCCCCATGACCCCAGTCATCACAATGCTCCATAGCACTTGTCATCACAATGCTCCATTATCCCTGTCATCACAATGTTCCATGACTCTTGTCATCAAAATGCCTCATGATCCTTTTACTCACAATGCTCCATGACTCCTTTCATCACATGCTCCATGATACTTGTCATTACACTGTCCCATGACCTTTTTCATAACAATGCTCCATGATACCAGTCATCACAATAATCCATGACCATTGTCGTCACAATGCTCCATGCCCCTTTCAACACAATGCTCCATGACAACTGTCACCACAATGCTCCATGGCCTTTGTCATCACAATTATACATGGCCCCTGTAATCACAGTGCTCCATGACCCCTTTCATCACAATGCTCCATGATCACTGTCATCACAATGCCACATGAGCCCTGTCATCACATTGCTCCATGGCCCCTGTCATTACAATGCTCCATGACCACTGTCATCACAATGTTCCATGATGGCTGTAATCACAATGACCCATGACACCTTTCCTCAGAAGGCTCCAGTACGCCTGTCATCACAATGCTCCAATGCCCGTCTCATCACAAAGTTCCATGATCCCTGTCAGCACAACGTTACAGGACAATTGTCATCACAATGCTCCATGACAACTGTCATCACAATGTTGCCTGCCCATGTCATCAAAATGCTCCATGTCCCCTGTAATCACAATGTTCCATTACACCTGTCATCACAATGTTCCCTGCCCATGTCATCACAATGCTCCATTACCAATGAAATCAAAATGTTCGCCTGCCCTTGTCATCAAAATGCTCCATGGCCCCTTTAATCACAATGCTCCATGAACACTGTCATCACAATGTTCCATGACAGTTGTCATCACAATGCTCCATGACCCCTGTAATCACAATGCTCCATGCCCTTGTCATCACAATGCTCCAGAACTCTTGTCATCATAATGATGAATGCCCGTGTCATCACAAAGCTCCATGATACTTGTCATCACAATGTTCCATGGCCTTGTCATCACTATACTCCATGGCCCCCGTCAACACAGTGCTCCATGATACCTTTCATCACAATTCTAGATGACCACTGTCATCACAATGCCCCAAGACACATGTCATCACAATTCGCCATGGCCCTTGTCATCACAATGCTCCATGACCCGTGGCATCACAATGGTCCAGGACACTTGTCATCACAATGATCCATGACCACTTACATCACAATGCTCCTTGACTCCCGTTATCACAATGCTCCATAGCCTATGCATTCGCAATGCTACATGGTCCCTGTAATCACATTGCTCCATGATCCATTTCATCCCAATGCTCTATGACCACTGTCATCACCATGCCCCATTATACCTGTCATCACAAAGTTCCATGGCCCCTGTCAGCACAATGTTCCATGACAGATGTCATCACTATCCTCCATGGTCCCTGTAATCACAATGCTCCATCCGCTTGTCAACGTAATGCTCCAGAACTCTTGTCATCATAATGCTCCATGCCCGCCTCATCACAATGCTCCATGACACTTGTCCTCACAATGCTCCATGGCCTTTGTCATCGCAATGCTCCATGGACCCTGTTATCACAGTGCTCCATGTTACCTTTCATCACAATTCTAGATGGCCATTGTCATCACAATGCCCCATGACACCTGTCATCACTATTCGCCATGGCACTTGTCATCACAATGCTCCATGATCCCTGTCATCATAATGTTCGATGACACTTGTCGTCACGGTGCTCCATGACCCCTGTCATCACAATATTCACTGCCCATGTAATCACAATGCTCCTGGTCCCCTGTAATCACAATGCTCCATAGCCTTAACATCACAATGCTCCAGAACTCTTGTCATCATTATGCCCCATGCCCATGTCATCACAATGCTCCTTGACCCCTGTCATCACAATGCCTCATGGCCTATGTATTCACAATGCTCCATTGCCCCTGTAGTCACATTGCTCCATGATCCTTTTCATCACAATGCTCTATGACCACTGTCATCACAATGCCACATGACACCTGTCATTACAATGCTCTATGGCCCCTGTCAGCACAATGTTCCATGGCAGATATCATCACAATGATCCATGACCGCTGTCATCACAATGTTCCCTGCCCTTGTCATCTCAATCATCCCTGGCCCCTGTAATCACAATGCCCCATACCCTTGTCATCGCAATGCTCCAGATCACTTCTCATCATAATGCTCCATGCCCATGTCATCACAATGCTCCATGGCCCCTGTCATCACAGTGCTCCGTGATACCTTTCATCGTAATGATAGATGACCACTGTCATCACAATGCTCCATGACACCTGTCATCAGATTTGGCCATGGCCCTTATCATCACAATGCTCCAGGACACTTGTCTTCACAATGTTCCATGGCGCATTTCATCACAATGCTCCATGACCACTTTCATCAAATTGCTCCATGATGCCTGTCATCACAATGCTCCATGGCCTTTGTCATCAAAATTCTACATGGCCCCTGTAATAACAGTGCTTCAGGACAACATTTATCACAATGCTCCATGACCACTCTCATCACCATGCCAGATAAGACCTTTCATGACAATGCTCCATGGCCCTTGTCATCACAATATTCTATGACTTCTGTCATCACAATGCTCCATGCCCCTGTCATCACAATGCCCCATCACCCCTGCTATTACAATGCTCCATGACCCCTGTCCTCACAATGCCCCGAAACCCTTGTCATCACAATATTCCATGATCCGTGTAATCACGATGATCCATGAACCATTTCTGTACAATGCTCCAGTAGCCCGTTCATTAAAATGCTCCATGGCACGTGTCATCAGAATGCTCCAGGAACCCTTCCATCACAATAATCCATGACCCGTTTCCTCACAATTCTCCAGGACCGCTTTCATCACAATGCTCCATTTCCTTGTCATCTCAATTCTTCATGGCCCCTGTCATCACAATGATCCATGCCCTTGTCATCAAAATGCTCCAGAACTCTTGTCATCACTATGCTCCATGCCCATGTCATCACAATGCTGCATGACCCTGTCATCACAATGATACATGACCACTGTCATCACAATGCCACATGAGCCCTGTCATCACATTGCTCCATGGCCCCTGTCATTACAATGCTCCATGACCACTGTCATCACAATTTTCCATGATCGCTGTAATCACAATAACCCATGACACCTTTCCTCAGAAGGCTCCATTACGCCTGTCATCAAAATGCTCCAATGCCCATCTCATCACAATGCTCCATGATCCGTGACAGCACAACGTTACAGGACAATTGTCATCACAATGCTCCATGACAACTGTCATCACAATGTTGCCTGCCCATGTCATCAAAATGCTCCATGTCCCCTGTAATCACAATGTTCCATTACACCTGTCATCACAATGTTCCCTGCCCATGTCATCACAATGCTCCATTACCCATGTCATCGTAGTGATCCATGACCCCTTTCATCACAATGCTCCATGACACCTGTCATCACAATGCTCCGTGCTCTTTGTCACCACAATGCTCCATGACCACTGTCATCACCATGCCCCATGACCCCAGTCATCACAATGCTCCATAGCACTTGTCATCACAATGCTCCATTATCCCTGTCATCACAATGTTCCATGACTCTTGTCATCAAAATGCCTCATGATCCTTTTACTCACAATGCTCCATGACTCCTTTCATCACATGCTCCATGATACTTGTCATTACACTGTCCCATGACCTTTTTCATAACAATGCTCCATGATACCAGTCATCACAATAATCCATGACCATTGTCGTCACAATGCTCCATGCCCCTTTCAACACAATGCTCCATGACAACTGTCACCACAATGCTCCATGGCCTTTGTCATCACAATTATACATGGCCCCTGTAATCACAGTGCTCCATGACCCCTTTCATCACAATGCTCCATGATCACTGTCATCACAATGCCACATGAGCCCTGTCATCACATTGCTCCATGGCCCCTGTCATTACAATGCTCCATGACCACTGTCATCACAATGTTCCATGATGGCTGTAATCACAATGACCCATGACACCTTTCCTCAGAAGGCTCCAGTACACCTGTCATCACAATGCTCCAATGCCTGTCTCATCACAAAGTTCCATGATCCCTGTCAGCACAACGTTACAGGACAATTGTCATCACAATGCTCCATGACAACTGTCATCACAATGTTGCCTGCCCATGTCATCAAAATGCTCCATGTCCCCTGTAATCACAATGTTCAATTACACCTGTCATCACAATGTTCCCTGCCCATGTCATCACAATGCTCCATTACCCATGTCATCGTAGTGATCCATGACCCCTTTCATCACAATGCTCCATGACACCTGTCATCACAATGCTCCGTGCTCTTTGTCACCACAATGCTCCATGACCACTGTCATCACCATGCCCCATGACCCCAGTCATCACAATGCTCCATAGCAGTTGTCATCACAATGCTCCATTATCCCTGTCATCACAATGTTCCATGACTCTTGTCATCAAAATGCCTCATGATCCTTTTACTCACAATGCTCCATGACTCCTTTCATCACATGCTCCATGATACTTGTCATTACACTGTCCCATGACCTTTTTCATAACAATGCTCCATGATACCAGTCATCACAATAATCCATGACCATTGTCGTCACAATGCTCCATGCCCCTTTCAACACAATGCTCCATGACAACTGTCACCACAATGCTCCATGGCCTTTGTCATCACAATTATACATGGCCCCTCTAATCACAGTGCTCCATGACCCCTTTCATCACAATGCTCCATGATCACTGTCATCACAATGCCACATGAGCCCTGTCATCACATTGCTCCATGGCCCCTGTCATTACAATGCTCCATGACCACTGTCATCACAATGTTCCATGATGGCTGTAATCACAATGACCCATGACACCTTTCCTCCGAAGGCTCCAGTACACCTGTCATCACAATGCTCCAATGCCCGTCTCATCACAAAGTTCCATGATCCCTGTCAGCACAACGTTACAGGACAATTGTCATCACAATGCTCCATGACAACTGTCATCACAATGTTGCCTGCCCATGTCATCAAAATGCTCCATGTCCCCTGTAATCACAATGTTCCATTACACCTGTCATCACAATGTTCCCTGCCCATGTCATCACAATGCTCCATTACCAATGAAATCAAAATGTTCGCCTGCCTTTGTCATCAAAATGCTCCATGGCCCCTTTAATCACAATGCTCCATGAACACTGTCATCACAATGTTCCATGACAGTTGTCATCACAATGCTCCATGACCCCTGTAATCACAATGCTCCATGCCCTTGTCATCACAATGCTCCAGAACTCTTGTCATCATAATGATGAATGCCCGTGTCATCACAAAGCTCCATGATACTTGTCATCACAATGTTCCATGGCCTTGTCATCACTATACTCCATGGCCCCCGTCATCACAGTGCTCCATGATACCTTTCATCACAATTCTAGATGACCACTGTCATCACAATGCCCCAAGACACATGTCATCACAATTCGCCATGGCCCTTGTCATCACAATGCTCCATGACCCGTGGCATCACAATGGTCCAGGACACTTGTCATCACAATGATCCATGACCACTTACATCTCAATGCTCCTTGACTCCCGTCATCACAATGCTCCATAACCTATGCATTCGCAATGCTACATGGTCCCTGTAATCACATTGCTCCATGATCCATTTCATCCCAATGCTCTATGACCACTGTCATCACCATGCCCCATTATACCTGTCATCACAAAGTTCCATGGCCCCTGTCAGCACAATGTTCCATGACAGATGTCATCACTATCCTCCATGGTCCCTGTAATCACAATGCTCCATCCGCTTGTCAACGCAATGCTCCAGAACTCTGGTCATCATAATGCTCCATGCCCGCCTCATCACAATGCTCCATGACACTTGTCCTCACAATGCTCCATGGCCTTTGTCATCGCAATGCTCCATGGCCCCTGTTATCACAGTGCTCCATGTTACCTTTCATCACAATTCTAGATGACCATTGTCATCACAATGCCCCATGACACCTGTCATCACTATTCGCCATGGCACTTGTCATCACAATGCTCCATGATCCCTGTCATCATAATGTTCGATGACACTTGTCGTCACGGTGCTCCATGACCCCTGTCATCACAATATTCACTGCCCATGTAATCACAATGCTCCTGGTCCCCTGTAATCACAATGCTCCATAGCCTTAACATCACAATGCTCCAGAACTCTTGTCATCATTATGCCCCATGCCCATGTCATCACAATGCTCCTTGACCCCTGTCATCACAATGCTCCATGGCCTATGTATTCACAATGCTCCATGGCCCCTGTAGTCACATTGCTCCATGATCCTTTTCATCACAATGCTCTATGACCACTGTCATCACAATGCCACATGACACCTGTCATTACAATGCTCTATGGCCCCTGTCAGCACAATGTTCCATGGCAGATATCATCACAATGATCCATGACCGCTGTCATCACAATGTTCCCTGCCCTTGTCATCTCAATCATCCCTGGCCCCTGTAATCACAATGCCCCATACCCTTGTCATCGCAATGCTCCAGATCACTTCTCATCATAATGCTCCATGCCCATGTCATCACAATGCTCCATGGCCCCTGTCATCACAGTGCTCCGTGATACCTTTCATCGTAATGATAGATGACCACTGTCATCACAATGCTCCATGACACCTGTCATCAGATTTGGCCATGGCCCTTATCATCACAATGCTCCAGGACACTTGTCTTCACAATGTTCCATGGCGCATTTCATCACAATGCTCCATGACCACTTTCATCAAATTGCTCCATGATGCCTGTCATCACAATGCTCCATGGCCTTTGTCATCAAAATTCTACATGGCCCCTGTAATAACAGTGCTTCAGGACAACATTTATCACAATGCTCCATGACCACTCTCATCACCATGCCAGATAAGACCTTTCATGACAATGCTCCATGGCCCTTGTCATCACAATATTCTATGACTTCTGTCATCACAATGCTCCATGCCCCTGTCATCACAATGCCCCATCACCCCTGCTATTACAATGCTCCATGACCCCTGTCCTCACAATGCCCCGAAACCCTTGTCATCACAATATTCCATGATCCGTGTAATCACAATGATCCATGAACCATTTCTGTACAATGCTCCAGTAGCCCGTTCATTAAAATGCTCCATGGCACGTGTCATCAGAATGCTCCAGGAACCCTTCCATCACAATAATCCATGACCCGTTTCCTCACAATTCTCCAGGACCGCTTTCATCACAATGCTCCATTTCCTTGTCATCTCAATTCTTCATGGCCCCTGTCATCACAATGATCCATGCCCTTGTCATCAAAATGCTCCAGAACTCTTGTCATCACTATGCTCCATGCCCATGTCATCACAATGCTGCATGACCCTGTCATCACAATGATACATGACCACTGTCATCACAATGCCACATGAGCCCTGTCATCACATTGCTCCATGGCCCCTGTCATTACAATGCTCCATGACCACTGTCATCACAATTTTCCATGATCGCTGTAATCACAATAACCCATGACACCTTTCCTCAGAAGGCTCCATTACGCCTGTCATCAAAATGCTCCAATGCCCATCTCATCACAATGCTCCATGATCCGTGACAGCACAACGTTACAGGACAATTGTCATCACAATGCTCCATGACAACTGTCATCACAATGTTGCCTGCCCATGTCATCAAAATGCTCCATGTCCCCTGTAATCACAATGTTCAATTACACCTGTCATCACAATGTTCCCTGCCCATGTCATCACAATGCTCCATTACCCATGTCATCGTAGTGATCCATGACCCCTTTCATCACAATGCTCCATGACACCTGTCATCACAATGCTCCGTGCTCTTTGTCACCACAATGCTCCATGACCACTGTCATCACCATGCCCCATGACCCCAGTCATCACAATGCTCCATAGCACTTGTCATCACAATGCTCCATTATCCCTGTCATCACAATGTTCCATGACTCTTGTCATCAAAATGCCTCATGATCCTTTTACTCACAATGCTCCATGACTCCTTTCATCACATGCTCCATGATACTTGTCATTACACTGTCCCATGACCTTTTTCATAACAATGCTCCATGATACCAGTCATCACAATAATCCATGACCATTGTCGTCACAATGCTCCATGCCCCTTTCAACACAATGCTCCATGACAACTGTCACCACAATGCTCCATGGCCTTTGTCATCACAATTATACATGGCCCCTGTAATCACAGTGCTCCATGACCCCTTTCATCACAATGCTCCATGATCACTGTCATCACAATGCCACATGAGCCCTGTCATCACATTGCTCCATGGCCCCTGTCATTACAATGCTCCATGACCACTGTCATCACAATGTTCCATGATGGCTGTAATCACAATGACCCATGACACCTTTCCTCAGAAGGCTCCAGTACACCTGTCATCACAATGCTCCAATGCCCGTCTCATCACAAAGTTCCATGATCCCTGTCAGCACAACGTTACAGGACAATTGTCATCACAATGCTCCATGACAACTGTCATCACAATGTTGCCTGCCCATGTCATCAAAATGCTCCATGTCCCCTGTAATCACAATGTTCCATTACACCTGTCATCACAATGTTCCCTGCCCATGTCATCACAATGCTCCATTACCCATGTCATCGTAGTGATCCATGACCCCTTTCATCACAATGCTCCATGACACCTGTCATCACAATGCTCCGTGCTCTTTGTCACCACAATGCTCCATGACCACTGTCATCACCATGCCCCATGACCCCAGTCATCACAATGCTCCATAGCACTTGTCATCACAATGCTCCATTATCCCTGTCATCACAATGTTCCATGACTCTTGTCATCAAAATGCCTCATGATCCTTTTACTCACAATGCTCCATGACTCCTTTCATCACATGCTCCATGATACTTGTCATTACACTGTCCCATGACCTTTTTCATAACAATGCTCCATGATACCAGTCATCACAATAATCCATGACCATTGTCGTCACAATGCTCCATGCCCCTTTCAACACAATGCTCCATGACAACTGTCACCACAATGCTCCATGGCCTTTGTCATCACAATTATACATGGCCCCTGTAATCACAGTGCTCCATGACCCCTTTCATCACAATGCTCCATGATCACTGTCATCACAATGCCACATGAGCCCTGTCATCACATTGCTCCATGGCCCCTGTCATTACAATGCTCCATGACCACTGTCATCACAATGTTCCATGATGGCTGTAATCACAATGACCCATGACACCTTTCCTCCGAAGGCTCCAGTACACCTGTCATCACAATGCTCCAATGCCCGTCTCATCACAAAGTTCCATGATCCCTGTCAGCACAACGTTACAGGACAATTGTCATCACAATGCTCCATGACAACTGTCATCACAATGTTGCCTGCCCATGTCATCAAAATGCTCCATGTCCCCTGTAATCACAATGTTCCATTACACCTGTCATCACAATGTTCCCTGCCCATGTCATCACAATGCTCCATTACCAATGAAATCAAAATGTTCGCCTGCCTTTGTCATCAAAATGCTCCATGGCCCCTTTAATCACAATGCTCCATGAACACTGTCATCACAATGTTCCATGACAGTTGTCATCACAATGCTCCATGACCCCTGTAATCACAATGCTCCATGCCCTTGTCATCACAATGCTCCAGAACTCTTGTCATCATAATGATGAATGCCCGTGTCATCACAAAGCTCCATGATACTTGTCATCACAATGTTCCATGGCCTTGTCATCACTATACTCCATGGCCCCCGTCATCACAGTGCTCCATGATACCTTTCATCACAATTCTAGATGACCACTGTCATCACAATGCCCCAAGACACATGTCATCACAATTCGCCATGGCCCTTGTCATCACAATGCTCCATGACCCGTGGCATCACAATGGTCCAGGACACTTGTCATCACAATGATCCATGACCACTTACATCACAATGCTCCTTGACTCCCGTCATCACAATGCTCCATAACCTATGCATTCGCAATGCTACATGGTCCCTGTAATCACATTGCTCCATGATCCATTTCATCCCAATGCTCTATGACCACTGTCATCACCATGCCCCATTATACCTGTCATCACAAAGTTCCATGGCCCCTGTCAGCACAATGTTCCATGACAGATGTCATCACTATCCTCCATGGTCCCTGTAATCACAATGCTCCATCCGCTTGTCAACGCAATGCTCCAGAACTCTGGTCATCATAATGCTCCATGCCCGCCTCATCACAATGCTCCATGACACTTGTCCTCACAATGCTCCATGGCCTTTGTCATCGCAATGCTCCATGGCCCCTGTTATCACAGTGCTCCATGTTACCTTTCATCACAATTCTAGATGACCATTGTCATCACAATGCCCCATGACACCTGTCATCACTATTCGCCATGGCACTTGTCATCACAATGCTCCATGATCCCTGTCATCATAATGTTCGATGACACTTGTCGTCACGGTGCTCCATGACCCCTGTCATCACAATATTCACTGCCCATGTAATCACAATGCTCCTGGTCCCCTGTAATCACAATGCTCCATAGCCTTAACATCACAATGCTCCAGAACTCTTGTCATCATTATGCCCCATGCCCATGTCATCACAATGCTCCTTGACCCCTGTCATCACAATGCTCCATGGCCTATGTATTCACAATGCTCCATGGCCCCTGTAGTCACATTGCTCCATGATCCTTTTCATCACAATGCTCTATGACCACTGTCATCACAATGCCACATGACACCTGTCATTACAATGCTCTATGGCCCCTGTCAGCACAATGTTCCATGGCAGATATCATCACAATGATCCATGACCGCTGTCATCACAATGTTCCCTGCCCTTGTCATCTCAATCATCCCTGGCCCCTGTTATCACAATGCCCCATACCCTTGTCATCGCAATGCTCCAGATCACTTCTCATCATAATGCTCCATGCCCATGTCATCACAATGCTCCATGGCCCCTGTCATCACAGTGCTCCGTGATACCTTTCATCGTAATGATAGATGACCACTGTCATCACAATGCTCCATGACACCTGTCATCAGATTTGGCCATGGCCCTTATCATCACAATGCTCCAGGACACTTGTCTTCACAATGTTCCATGGCGCATTTCATCACAATGCTCCATGACCACTTTCATCAAATTGCTCCATGATGCCTGTCATCACAATGCTCCATGGCCTTTGTCATCAAAATTCTACATGGCCCCTGTAATAACAGTGCTTCAGGACAACATTTATCACAATGCTCCATGACCACTCTCATCACCATGCCAGATAAGACCTTTCATGACAATGCTCCATGGCCCTTGTCATCACAATATTCTATGACTTCTGTCATCACAATGCTCCATGCCCCTGTCATCACAATGCCCCATCACCCCTGCTATTACAATGCTCCATGACCCCTGTCCTCACAATGCCCCGAAACCCTTGTCATCACAATATTCCATGATCCGTGTAATCACGATGATCCATGAACCATTTCTGTACAATGCTCCAGTAGCCCGTTCATTAAAATGCTCCATGGCACGTGTCATCAGAATGCTCCAGGAACCCTTCCATCACAATAATCCATGACCCGTTTCCTCACAATTCTCCAGGACCGCTTTCATCACAATGCTCCATTTCCTTGTCATCTCAATTCTTCATGGCCCCTGTCATCACAATGATCCATGCCCTTGTCATCAAAATGCTCCAGAACTCTTGTCATCACTATGCTCCATGCCCATGTCATCACAATGCTGCATGACCCTGTCATCACAATGATACATGACCACTGTCATCACAATGCCACATGAGCCCTGTCATCACATTGCTCCATGGCCCCTGTCATTACAATGCTCCATGACCACTGTCATCACAATTTTCCATGATCGCTGTAATCACAATAACCCATGACACCTTTCCTCAGAAGGCTCCATTACGCCTGTCATCAAAATGCTCCAATGCCCATCTCATCACAATGCTCCATGATCCGTGACAGCACAACGTTACAGGACAATTGTCATCACAATGCTCCATGACAACTGTCATCACAATGTTGCCTGCCCATGTCATCAAAATGCTCCATGTCCCCTGTAATCACAATGTTCCATTACACCTGTCATCACAATGTTCCCTGCCCATGTCATCACAATGCTCCATTACCCATGTCATCGTAGTGATCCATGACCCCTTTCATCACAATGCTCCATGACACCTGTCATCACAATGCTCCGTGCTCTTTGTCACCACAATGCTCCATGACCACTGTCATCACCATGCCCCATGACCCCAGTCATCACAATGCTCCATAGCACTTGTCATCACAATGCTCCATTATCCCTGTCATCACAATGTTCCATGACTCTTGTCATCAAAATGCCTCATGATCCTTTTACTCACAATGCTCCATGACTCCTTTCATCACATGCTCCATGATACTTGTCATTACACTGTCCCATGACCTTTTTCATAACAATGCTCCATGATACCAGTCATCACAATAATCCATGACCATTGTCGTCACAATGCTCCATGCCCCTTTCAACACAATGCTCCATGACAACTGTCACCACAATGCTCCATGGCCTTTGTCATCACAATTATACATGGCCCCTGTAATCACAGTGCTCCATGACCCCTTTCATCACAATGCTCCATGATCACTGTCATCACAATGCCACATGAGCCCTGTCATCACATTGCTCCATGGCCCCTGTCATTACAATGCTCCATGACCACTGTCATCACAATGTTCCATGATGGCTGTAATCACAATGACCCATGACACCTTTCCTCAGAAGGCTCCAGTACACCTGTCATCACAATGCTCCAATGCCCGTCTCATCACAAAGTTCCATGATCCCTGTCAGCACAACGTTACAGGACAATTGTCATCACAATGCTCCATGACAACTGTCATCACAATGTTGCCTGCCCATGTCATCAAAATGCTCCATGTCCCCTGTAATCACAATGTTCCATTACACCTGTCATCACAATGTTCCCTGCCCATGTCATCACAATGCTCCATTACCCATGTCATCGTAGTGATCCATGACCCCTTTCATCACAATGCTCCATGACACCTGTCATCACAATGCTCCGTGCTCTTTGTCACCACAATGCTCCATGACCACTGTCATCACCATGCCCCATGACCCCAGTCATCACAATGCTCCATAGCACTTGTCATCACAATGCTCCATTATCCCTGTCATCACAATGTTCCATGACTCTTGTCATCAAAATGCCTCATGATCCTTTTACTCACAATGCTCCATGACTCCTTTCATCACATGCTCCATGATACTTGTCATTACACTGTCCCATGACCTTTTTCATAACAATGCTCCATGATACCAGTCATCACAATAATCCATGACCATTGTCGTCACAATGCTCCATGCCCCTTTCAACACAACGCTCCATGACAACTGTCACCACAATGCTCCATGGCCTTTGTCATCACAATTATACATGGCCCCTGTAATCACAGTGCTCCATGACCCCTTTCATCACAATGCTCCATGATCACTGTCATCACAATGCCACATGAGCCCTGTCATCACATTGCTCCATGGCCCCTGTCATTACAATGCTCCATGACCACTGTCATCACAATGTTCCATGATGGCTGTAATCACAATGACCCATGACACCTTTCCTCCGAAGGCTCCAGTACACCTGTCATCACAATGCTCCAATGCCCGTCTCATCACAAAGTTCCATGATCCCTGTCAGCACAACGTTACAGGACAATTGTCATCACAATGCTCCATGACAACTGTCATCACAATGTTGCCTGCCCATGTCATCAAAATGCTCCATGTCCCCTGTAATCACAATGTTCCATTACACCTGTCATCACAATGTTCCCTGCCCATGTCATCACAATGCTCCATTACCAATGAAATCAAAATGTTCGCCTGCCTTTGTCATCAAAATGCTCCATGGCCCCTTTAATCACAATGCTCCATGAACACTGTCATCACAATGTTCCATGACAGTTGTCATCACAATGCTCCATGACCCCTGTAATCACAATGCTCCATGCCCTTGTCATCACAATGCTCCAGAACTCTTGTCATCATAATGATGAATGCCCGTGTCATCACAAAGCTCCATGATACTTGTCATCACAATGTTCCATGGCCTTGTCATCACTATACTCCATGGCCCCCGTCATCACAGTGCTCCATGATACCTTTCATCACAATTCTAGATGACCACTGTCATCACAATGCCCCAAGACACATGTCATCACAATTCGCCATGGCCCTTGTCATCACAATGCTCCATGACCCGTGGCATCACAATGGTCCAGGACACTTGTCATCACAATGATCCATGACCACTTACATCACAATGCTCCTTGACTCCCGTCATCACAATGCTCCATAACCTATGCATTCGCAATGCTACATGGTCCCTGTAATCACATTGCTCCATGATCCATTTCATCCCAATGCTCTATGACCACTGTCATCACCATGCCCCATTATACCTGTCATCACAAAGTTCCATGGCCCCTGTCAGCACAATGTTCCATGACAGATGTCATCACTATCCTCCATGGTCCCTGTAATCACAATGCTCCATCCGCTTGTCAACGCAATGCTCCAGAACTCTGGTCATCATAATGCTCCATGCCCGCCTCATCACAATGCTCCATGACACTTGTCCTCACAATGCTCCATGGCCTTTGTCATCGCAATGCTCCATGGCCCCTGTTATCACAGTGCTCCATGTTACCTTTCATCACAATTCTAGATGACCATTGTCATCACAATGCCCCATGACACCTGTCATCACTATTCGCCATGGCACTTGTCATCACAATGCTCCATGATCCCTGTCATCATAATGTTCGATGACACTTGTCGTCACGGTGCTCCATGACCCCTGTCATCACAATATTCACTGCCCATGTAATCACAATGCTCCTGGTCCCCTGTAATCACAATGCTCCATAGCCTTAACATCACAATGCTCCAGAACTCTTGTCATCATTATGCCCCATGCCCATGTCATCACAATGCTCCTTGACCCCTGTCATCACAATGCTCCATGGCCTATGTATTCACAATGCTCCATGGCCCCTGTAGTCACATTGCTCCATGATCCTTTTCATCACAATGCTCTATGACCACTGTCATCACAATGCCACATGACACCTGTCATTACAATGCTCTATGGCCCCTGTCAGCACAATGTTCCATGGCAGATATCATCACAATGATCCATGACCGCTGTCATCACAATGTTCCCTGCCCTTGTCATCTCAATCATCCGTGGCCCCTGTAATCACAATGCCCCATACCCTTGTCATCGCAATGCTCCAGATCACTTCTCATCATAATGCTCCATGCCCATGTCATCACAATGCTCCATGGCCCCTGTCATCACAGTGCTCCGTGATACCTTTCATCGTAATGATAGATGACCACTGTCATCACAATGCTCCATGACACCTGTCATCAGATTTGGCCATGGCCCTTATCATCACAATGCTCCAGGACACTTGTCTTCACAATGTTCCATGGCGCATTTCATCACAATGCTCCATGACCACTTTCATCAAATTGCTCCATGATGCCTGTCATCACAATGCTCCATGGCCTTTGTCATCAAAATTCTACATGGCCCCTGTAATAACAGTGCTTCAGGACAACATTTATCACAATGCTCCATGACCACTCTCATCACCATGCCAGATAAGACCTTTCATGACAATGCTCCATGGCCCTTGTCATCACAATATTCTATGACTTCTGTCATCACAATGCTCCATGCCCCTGTCATCACAATGCCCCATCACCCCTGCTATTACAATGCTCCATGACCCCTGTCCTCACAATGCCCCGAAACCCTTGTCATCACAATATTCCATGATCCGTGTAATCACGATGATCCATGAACCATTTCTGTACAATGCTCCAGTAGCCCGTTCATTAAAATGCTCCATGGCACGTGTCATCAGAATGCTCCAGGAACCCTTCCATCACAATAATCCATGACCCGTTTCCTCACAATTCTCCAGGACCGCTTTCATCACAATGCTCCATTTCCTTGTCATCTCAATTCTTCATGGCCCCTGTCATCACAATGATCCATGCCCTTGTCATCAAAATGCTCCAGAACTCTTGTCATCACTATGCTCCATGCCCATGTCATCACAATGCTGCATGACCCCTGTCATCACAATGATACATGACCACTGTCATCACAATGCCACATGAGTCCTGTCATCACATTGCTCCATGGCCCCTGTCATTACAATGCTCCATGACCACTGTCATCACAATTTTCCATGATCGCTGTAATCACAATAACCCATGACACCTTTCCTCAGAAGGCTCCATTACGCCTGTCATCAAAATGCTCCAATGCCCATCTCATCACAATGCTCCATGATCCGTGACAGCACAACGTTACAGGACAATTGTCATCACAATGCTCCATGACAACTGTCATCACACTGTTGCCTGCCCATGTCATCAAAATGCTCCATGTCCCCTGTAATCACAATGTTCCATTACACCTGTCATCACAATGTTCCCTGCCCATGTCATCACAATGCTCCATTACCCATGTCATCGTAGTGATCCATGACCCCTTTCATCACAATGCTCCATGACACCTGTCATCACAATGCTCCGTGCTCTTTGTCACCACAATGCTCCATGACCACTGTCATCACCATGCCCCATGACCCCAGTCATCACAATGCTCCATAGCACTTGTCATCACAATGCTCCATTATCCCTGTCATCACAATGTTCCATGACTCTTGTCATCAAAATGCCTCATGATCCTTTTACTCACAATGCTCCATGACTCCTTTCATCACATGCTCCATGATACTTGTCATTACACTGTCCCATGACCTTTTTCATAACAATGCTCCATGATACCAGTCATCACAATAATCCATGACCATTGTCGTCACAATGCTCCATGCCCCTTTCAACACAATGCTCCATGACAACTGTCACCACAATGCTCCATGGCCTTTGTCATCACAATTATACATGGCCCCTGTAATCACAGTGCTCCATGACCCCTTTCATCACAATGCTCCATGATCACTGTCATCACAATGCCACATGAGCCCTGTCATCACATTGCTCCATGGCCCCTGTCATTACAATGCTCCATGACCACTGTCATCACAATGTTCCATGATGGCTGTAATCACAATGACCCATGACACCTTTCCTCAGAAGGCTCCAGTACACCTGTCATCACAATGCTCCAATGCCCGTCTCATCACAAAGTTCCATGATCCCTGTCAGCACAACGTTACAGGACAATTGTCATCACAATGCTCCATGACAACTGTCATCACAATGTTGCCTGCCCATGTCATCAAAATGCTCCATGTCCCCTGTAATCACAATGTTCCATTACACCTGTCATCACAATGTTCCCTGCCCATGTCATCACAATGCTCCATTACCAATGAAATCAAAATGTTCGCCTGCCCTTGTCATCAAAATGCTCCATGGCCCCTTTAATCACAATGCTCCATGAACACTGTCATCACAATGTTCCATGACAGTTGTCATCACAATGCTCCATGACCCCTGTAATCACAATGCTCCATGCCCTTGTCATCACAAAGCTCCAGAACTCTTGTCATCATAATGATGAATGCCCGTGTCATCACAAAGCTCCATGATACTTGTCATCACAATGTTCCATGGCCTTGTCATCACTATACTCCATGGCCCCCGTCATCACAGTGCTCCATGATACCTTTCATCACAATTCTAGATGACCACTGTCATCACAATGCCCCAAGACACATGTCATCACAATTCGCCATGGCCCTTGTCATCACAATGCTCCATGACCCGTGGCATCACAATGGTCCAGGACACTTGTCATCACAATGATCCATGACCACTTACATCACAATGCTCCTTGACTCCCGTCATCACAATGCTCCATAGCCTATGCATTCGCAATGCTACATGGTCCCTGTAAGCACATTGCTCCATGATCCATTTCATCCCAATGCTCTATGACCACTGTCATCACCATGCCCCATTATACCTGTCATCACAAAGTTCCATGGCCCCTGTCAGCACAATGTTCCATGACAGATGTCATCACTATCCTCCATGGTCCCTGTAATCACAATGCTCCATCCGCTTGTCAACGCAATGCTCCAGAACTCTTGTCATCATAATGCTCCATGCCCGCCTCATCACAATGCTCCATGACACTTGTCCTCACAATGCTCCATGGCCTTTGTCATCGCAATGCTCCATGGCCCCTGTTATCACAGTGCTCCATGTTACCTTTCATCACAATTCTAGATGACCATTGTCATCACAATGCCCCATGACACCTGTCATCACTATTCGCCATGGCACTTGTCATCACAATGCTCCATGATCCCTGTCATCATAATGTTCGATGACACTTGTCGTCACGGTGCTCCATGACCCCTGTCATCACAATATTCACTGCCCATGTAATCACAATGCTCCTGGTCCCCTGTAATCACAATGCTCCATAGCCTTAACATCACAATGCTCCAGAACTCTTGTCATCATTATGCCCCATGCCCATGTCATCACAATGCTCCTTGACCCCTGTCATCACAATGCTCCATGGCCTATGTATTCACAATGCTCCATGGCCCCTGTAGTCACATTGCTCCATGATCCTTTTCATCACAATGCTCTATGACCACTGTCATCACAATGCCACATGACACCTGTCATTACAATGCTCTATGGCCCCTGTCAGCACAATGTTCCATGGCAGATATCATCACAATGATCCATGACCGCTGTCATCACAATGTTCCCTGCCCTTGTCATCTCAATCATCCCTGGCCCCTGTAATCACAATGCCCCATACCCTTGTCATCGCAATGCTCCAGATCACTTCTCATCATAATGCTCCATGCCCATGTCATCACAATGCTCCATGGCCCCTGTCATCACAGTGCTCCGTGATACCTTTCATCGTAATGATAGATGACCACTGTCATCACAATGCTCCATGACACCTGTCATCAGATTTGGCCATGGCCCTTATCATCACAATGCTCCAGGACACTTGTCTTCACAATGTTCCATGGCGCATTTCATCACAATGCTCCATGACCACTTTCATCAAATTGCTCCATGATGCCTGTCATCACAATGCTCCATGGCCTTTGTCATCAAAATTCTACATGGCCCCTGTAATAACAGTGCTTCAGGACAACATTTATCACAATGCTCCATGACCACTCTCATCACCATGCCAGATAAGACCTTTCATGACAATGCTCCATGGCCCTTGTCATCACAATATTCTATGACTTCTGTCATCACAATGCTCCATGCCCCTGTCATCACAATGCCCCATCACCCCTGCTATTACAATGCTCCATGACCCCTGTCCTCACAATGCCCCGAAACCCTTGTCATCACAATATTCCATGATCCGTGTAATCACGATGATCCATGAACCATTTCTGTACAATGCTCCAGTACCCCTTTCATTAAAATGCTCCATGGCACTTGTCATCAGAATGCTGCAGGAACCCTTCCATCACAATAATCCATGACCCGTTTCCTCACAATTCTCCAGGACCGCTTTCATCACAATGCTCCATTCCCTTGTCATCTCAATGCTTCATGGCCCCTGTCATCACAATGATCCATGCCCTTGTCATCAAAATGCTCCAGAACCCTTGTCATCACTATGCTCCATGCCCATGTCATCACAATGCTGCATGACCCCTGTCATCACAATGCTACATGACCCCTGTCATCACAATGTTCCATGCCCGTATCATCACAATGCTCCATTACCCATGTCATCGTAGTGATCCATGACCCCTTTCATCACAATGCTCCATGACACCTGTCATCACAATGCTCCGTGCTCTTTGTCACCACAATGCTCCATGACCACTGTCATCACCATGCCCCATGACCCCAGTCATCACAATGCTCCATAGCACTTGTCATCACAATGCTCCATTATCCCTGTCATCACAATGTTCCATGACTCTTGTCATCAAAATGCCTCATGATCCTTTTACTCACAATGCTCCATGACTCCTTTCATCACATGCTCCATGATACTTGTCATTACACTGTCCCATGACCTTTTTCATAACAATGCTCCATGATACCAGTCATCACAATAATCCATGACCATTTTCGTCACAATGCTCCATGCCCCTTTCAACACAATGCTCCATGACAACTGTCACCACAATGCTCCATGGCCTTTGTCATCACAATTATACATGGCCCCTGTAATCACAGTGCTCCATGACCCCTTTCATCACAATGCTCCATGATCACTGTCATCACAATGCCACATGAGCCCTGTCATCACATTGCTCCATGGCCCCTGTCATTACAATGCTCCATGACCACTGTCATCACAATGTTCCATGATGGCTGTAATCACAATGACCCATGACACCTTTCCTCAGAAGGCTCCAGTACACCTGTCATCACAATGCTCCAATGCCCGTCTCATCACAAAGTTCCATGATCCCTGTCAGCACAACGTTACAGGACAATTGTCATCACAATGCTCCATGACAACTGTCATCACAATGTTGCCTGCCCATGTCATCAAAATGCTCCATGTCCCCTGTAATCACAATGTTCCATTACACCTGTCATCACAATGTTCCCTGCCCATGTCATCACAATGCTCCATTACCAATGAAATCAAAATGTTCGCCTGCCCTTGTCATCAAAATGCTCCATGGCCCCTTTAATCACAATGCTCCATGAACACTGTCATCACAATGTTCCATGACAGTTGTCATCACAATGCTCCATGACCCCTGTAATCACAATGCTCCATGCCCTTGTCATCACAATGCTCCAGAACTCTTGTCATCATAATGATGAATGCCCGTGTCATCACAAAGCTCCATGATACTTGTCATCACAATGTTCCATGGCCTTGTCATCACTATACTCCATGGCCCCCGTCATCACAGTGCTCCATGATACCTTTCATCACAATTCTAGATGACCACTGTCATCACAATGCCCCAAGACACATGTCATCACAATTCGCCATGGCCCTTGTCATCACAATGCTCCATGACCCGTGGCATCACAATGGTCCAGGACACTTGTCATCACAATGATCCATGACCACTTACATCACAATGCTCCTTGACTCCCGTCATCACAATGCTCCATAACCTATGCATTCGCAATGCTACATGGTCCCTGTAATCACATTGCTCCATGATCCATTTCATCCCAATGCTCTATGACCACTGTCATCACCATGCCCCATTATACCTGTCATCACAAAGTTCCATGGCCCCTGTCAGCACAATGTTCCATGACAGATGTCATCACTATCCTCCATGGTCCCTGTAATCACAATGCTCCATCCCCTTGTCAACGCAATGCTCCAGAACTCTTGTCATCATAATGCTCCATGCCCGCCTCATCACAATGCTCCATGACACTTGTCCTCACAATGCTCCATGGCCTTTGTCATCGCAATGCTCCATGGCCCCTGTTATCACAGTGCTCCATGTTACCTTTCATCACAATTCTAGATGACCATTGTCATCACAATGCCCCATGACACCTGTCATCACTATTCGCCATGGCACTTGTCATCACAATGCTCCATGATCCCTGTCATCATAATGTTCGATGACACTTGTCGTCACGGTGCTCCATGACCCCTGTCATCACAATATTCACTGCCCATGTAATCACAATGCTCCTGGTCCCCTGTAATCACAATGCTCCATAGCCTTAACATCACAATGCTCCAGAACTCTTGTCATCATTATGCCCCATGCCCATGTCATCACAATGCTCCTTGACCCCTGTCATCACAATGCTCCATGGCCTATGTATTCACAATGCTCCATGGCCCCTGTAGTCACATTGCTCCATGATCCTTTTCATCACAATGCTCTATGACCACTGTCATCACAATGCCACATGACACCTGTCATTACAATGCTCTATGGCCCCTGTCAGCACAATGTTCCATGGCAGATATCATCACAATGATCCATGACCGCTGTCATCACAATGTTCCCTGCCCTTGTCATCTCAATCATCCCTGGCCCCTGTAATCACAATGCCCCATACCCTTGTCATCGCAATGCTCCAGATCACTTCTCATCATAATGCTCCATGCCCATGTCATCACAATGCTCCATGGCCCCTGTCATCACAGTGCTCCGTGATACCTTTCATCGTAATGATAGATGACCACTGTCATCACAATGCTCCATGACACCTGTCATCAGATTTGGCCATGGCCCTTATCATCACAATGCTCCAGGACACTTGTCTTCACAATGTTCCATGGCGCATTTCATCACAATGCTCCATGACCACTTTCATCAAATTGCTCCATGATGCCTGTCATCACAATGCTCCATGGCCTTTGTCATCAAAATTCTACATGGCCCCTGTAATAACAGTGCTTCAGGACAACATTTATCACAATGCTCCATGACCACTCTCATCACCATGCCAGATAAGACCTTTCATGACAATGCTCCATGGCCCTTGTCATCACAATATTCTATGACTTCTGTCATCACAATGCTCCATGCCCCTGTCATCACAATGCCCCATCACCCCTGCTATTACAATGCTCCATGACCCCTGTCCTCACAATGCCCCGAAACCCTTGTCATCACAATATTCCATGATCCGTGTAATCACGATGATCCATGAACCATTTCTGTACAATGCTCCAGTAGCCCGTTCATTAAAATGCTCCATGGCACGTGTCATCAGAATGCTCCAGGAACCCTTCCATCACAATAATCCATGACCCGTTTCCTCACAATTCTCCAGGACCGCTTTCATCACAATGCTCCATTTCCTTGTCATCTCAATTCTTCATGGCCCCTGTCATCACAATGATCCATGCCCTTGTCATCAAAATGCTCCAGAACTCTTGTCATCACTATGCTCCATGCCCATGTCATCACAATGCTGCATGACCCTGTCATCACAATGATACATGACCACTGTCATCACAATGCCACATGAGCCCTGTCATCACATTGCTCCATGGCCCCTGTCATTACAATGCTCCATGACCACTGTCATCACAATTTTCCATGATCGCTGTAATCACAATAACCCATGACACCTTTCCTCAGAAGGCTCCATTACGCCTGTCATCAAAATGCTCCAATGCCCATCTCATCACAATGCTCCATGATCCGTGACAGCACAACGTTACAGGACAATTGTCATCACAATGCTCCATGACAACTGTCATCACAATGTTGCCTGCCCATGTCATCAAAATGCTCCATGTCCCCTGTAATCACAATGTTCCATTACACCTGTCATCACAATGTTCCCTGCCCATGTCATCACAATGCTCCATTACCCATGTCATCGTAGTGATCCATGACCCCTTTCATCACAATGCTCCATGACACCTGTCATCACAATGCTCCGTGCTCTTTGTCACCACAATGCTCCATGACCACTGTCATCACCATGCCCCATGACCCCAGTCATCACAATGCTCCATAGCACTTGTCATCACAATGCTCCATTATCCCTGTCATCACAATGTTCCATGACTCTTGTCATCAAAATGCCTCATGATCCTTTTACTCACAATGCTCCATGACTCCTTTCATCACATGCTCCATGATACTTGTCATTACACTGTCCCATGACCTTTTTCATAACAATGCTCCATGATACCAGTCATCACAATAATCCATGACCATTGTCGTCACAATGCTCCATGCCCCTTTCAACACAATGCTCCATGACAACTGTCACCACAATGCTCCATGGCCTTTGTCATCACAATTATACATGGCCCCTGTAATCACAGTGCTCCATGACCCCTTTCATCACAATGCTCCATGATCACTGTCATCACAATGCCACATGAGCCCTGTCATCACATTGCTCCATGGCCCCTGTCATTACAATGCTCCATGACCACTGTCATCACAATGTTCCATGATGGCTGTAATCACAATGACCCATGACACCTTTCCTCAGAAGGCTCCAGTACACCTGTCATCACAATGCTCCAATGCCCGTCTCATCACAAAGTTCCATGATCCCTGTCAGCACAACGTTACAGGACAATTGTCATCACAATGCTCCATGACAACTGTCATCACAATGTTGCCTGCCCATGTCATCAAAATGCTCCATGTCCCCTGTAATCACAATGTTCCATTACACCTGTCATCACAATGTTCCCTGCCCATGTCATCACAATGCTCCATTACCAATGAAATCAAAATGTTCGCCTGCCCTTGTCATCAAAATGCTCCATGGCCCCTTTAATCACAATGCTCCATGAACACTGTCATCACAATGTTCCATGACAGTTGTCATCACAATGCTCCATGACCCCTGTAATCACAATGCTCCATGCCCTTGTCATCACAAAGCTCCAGAACTCTTGTCATCATAATGATGAATGCCCGTGTCATCACAAAGCTCCATGATACTTGTCATCACAATGTTCCATGGCCTTGTCATCACTATACTCCATGGCCCCCGTCATCACAGTGCTCCATGATACCTTTCATCACAATTCTAGATGACCACTGTCATCACAATGCCCCAAGACACATGTCATCACAATTCGCCATGGCCCTTGTCATCACAATGCTCCATGACCCGTGGCATCACAATGGTCCAGGACACTTGTCATCACAATGATCCATGACCACTTACATCACAATGCTCCTTGACTCCCGTCATCACAATGCTCCATAGCCTATGCATTCGCAATGCTACATGGTCCCTGTAAGCACATTGCTCCATGATCCATTTCATCCCAATGCTCTATGACCACTGTCATCACCATGCCCCATTATACCTGTCATCACAAAGTTCCATGGCCCCTGTCAGCACAATGTTCCATGACAGATGTCATCACTATCCTCCATGGTCCCTGTAATCACAATGCTCCATCCGCTTGTCAACGCAATGCTCCAGAACTCTTGTCATCATAATGCTCCATGCCCGCCTCATCACAATGCTCCATGACACTTGTCCTCACAATGCTCCATGGCCTTTGTCATCGCAATGCTCCATGGCCCCTGTTATCACAGTGCTCCATGTTACCTTTCATCACAATTCTAGATGACCATTGTCATCACAATGCCCCATGACACCTGTCATCACTATTCGCCATGGCACTTGTCATCACAATGCTCCATGATCCCTGTCATCATAATGTTCGATGACACTTGTCGTCACGGTGCTCCATGACCCCTGTCATCACAATATTCACTGCCCATGTAATCACAATGCTCCTGGTCCCCTGTAATCACAATGCTCCATAGCCTTAACATCACAATGCTCCAGAACTCTTGTCATCATTATGCCCCATGCCCATGTCATCACAATGCTCCTTGACCCCTGTCATCACAATGCTCCATGGCCTATGTATTCACAATGCTCCATGGCCCCTGTAGTCACATTGCTCCATGATCCTTTTCATCACAATGCTCTATGACCACTGTCATCACAATGCCACATGACACCTGTCATTACAATGCTCTATGGCCCCTGTCAGCACAATGTTCCATGGCAGATATCATCACAATGATCCATGACCGCTGTCATCACAATGTTCCCTGCCCTTGTCATCTCAATCATCCCTGGCCCCTGTAATCACAATGCCCCATACCCTTGTCATCGCAATGCTCCAGATCACTTCTCATCATAATGCTCCATGCCCATGTCATCACAATGCTCCATGGCCCCTGTCATCACAGTGCTCCGTGATACCTTTCATCGTAATGATAGATGACCACTGTCATCACAATGCTCCATGACACCTGTCATCAGATTTGGCCATGGCCCTTATCATCACAATGCTCCAGGACACTTGTCTTCACAATGTTCCATGGCGCATTTCATCACAATGCTCCATGACCACTTTCATCAAATTGCTCCATGATGCCTGTCATCACAATGCTCCATGGCCTTTGTCATCAAAATTCTACATGGCCCCTGTAATAACAGTGCTTCAGGACAACATTTATCACAATGCTCCATGACCACTCTCATCACCATGCCAGATAAGACCTTTCATGACAATGCTCCATGGCCCTTGTCATCACAATATTCTATGACTTCTGTCATCACAATGCTCCATGCCCCTGTCATCACAATGCCCCATCACCCCTGCTATTACAATGCTCCATGACCCCTGTCCTCACAATGCCCCGAAACCCTTGTCATCACAATATTCCATGATCCGTGTAATCACGATGATCCATGAACCATTTCTGTACAATGCTCCAGTACCCCTTTCATTAAAATGCTCCATGGCACTTGTCATCAGAATGCTGCAGGAACCCTTCCATCACAATAATCCATGACCCGTTTCCTCACAATTCTCCAGGACCGCTTTCATCACAATGCTCCATTCCCTTGTCATCTCAATGCTTCATGGCCCCTGTCATCACAATGATCCATGCCCTTGTCATCAAAATGCTCCAGAACCCTTGTCATCACTATGCTCCATGCCCATGTCATCACAATGCTGCATGACCCCTGTCATCACAATGCTACATGACCCCTGTCATCACAATGTTCCATGCCCGTATCATCACAATGCTCCATTACCCATGTCATCGTAGTGATCCATGACCCCTTTCATCACAATGCTCCATGACACCTGTCATCACAATGCTCCGTGCTCTTTGTCACCACAATGCTCCATGACCACTGTCATCACCATGCCCCATGACCCCAGTCATCACAATGCTCCATAGCACTTGTCATCACAATGCTCCATTATCCCTGTCATCACAATGTTCCATGACTCTTGTCATCAAAATGCCTCATGATCCTTTTACTCACATTGCTCCATGACTCCTTTCATCACATGCTCCATGATACTTGTCATTACACTGTCCCATGACCTTTTTCATAACAATGCTCCATGATACCAGTCATCACAATAATCCATGACCATTTTCGTCACAATGCTCCATGCCCCTTTCAACACAATGCTCCATGACAACTGTCACCACAATGCTCCATGGCCTTTGTCATCACAATTATACATGGCCCCTGTAATCACAGTGCTCCATGACCCCTTTCATCACAATGCTCCATGATCACTGTCATCACAATGCCACATGAGCCCTGTCATCACATTGCTCCATGGCCCCTGTCATTACAATGCTCCATGACCACTGTCATCACAATGTTCCATGATGGCTGTAATCACAATGACCCATGACACCTTTCCTCAGAAGGCTCCAGTACACCTGTCATCACAATGCTCCAATGCCCGTCTCATCACAAAGTTCCATGATCCCTGTCAGCACAACGTTACAGGACAATTGTCATCACAATGCTCCATGACAACTGTCATCACAATGTTGCCTGCCCATGTCATCAAAATGCTCCATGTCCCCTGTAATCACAATGTTCCATTACACCTGTCATCACAATGTTCCCTGCCCATGTCATCACAATGCTCCATTACCAATGAAATCAAAATGTTCGCCTGCCCTTGTCATCAAAATGCTCCATGGCCCCTTTAATCACAATGCTCCATGAACACTGTCATCACAATGTTCCATGACAGTTGTCATCACAATGCTCCATGACCCCTGTAATCACAATGCTCCATGCCCTTGTCATCACAATGCTCCAGAACTCTTGTCATCATAATGATGAATGCCCGTGTCATCACAAAGCTCCATGATACTTGTCATCACAATGTTCCATGGCCTTGTCATCACTATACTCCATGGCCCCCGTCATCACAGTGCTCCATGATACCTTTCATCACAATTCTAGATGACCACTGTCATCACAATGCCCCAAGACACATGTCATCACAATTCGCCATGGCCCTTGTCATCACAATGCTCCATGACCCGTGGCATCACAATGGTCCAGGACACTTGTCATCACAATGATCCA